>NW_020176110.1:1611-196438 GCF_003031525.2 Neophocaena asiaeorientalis asiaeorientalis | reverse complement strand
CTGGCTGAATGGATACAAAAACAAGACCCATATATATGTTGTCTACAAGAGACCCACTTCAGACCTAGGGACACATACAGACTGAAAGTGAGGGGATGCAAAAAGATACTCAATGCAAATGGAAATCAAAAGAAAGCTGGAGTAGCAATTCCCATATGAGACAAAATAGACTTTAAAATTGGGCTTCCCTGGTGGTGCAGTGGTTCAGCATCCGCCTGCTGATGCAGGGGACACGGGTTCGTGCCCTGGTCCGGGAAGATCCCACATGCTGCGGAGTGGCTGGGCCCGTGAGCCATGGATGCTGAGCCTGCACGTCCAGAGCCTGTTCTCTGCAATGGGAGAGGCCACAGCAGTGAGAGGCCTGCGTACCGCAAAAAAATAAATAAATAAATAAATAAAATAAAAATAAAGACTATTACAAGAGACAAAGAAGGACACTACATAACGATCAAGGGATCAATCCAAAAGAGGAAGAAGACTCAAATCAATATCATTAGAAATGAAAAAGGGGAAGTAACAACTGTCACTGCAGAAATACAAAGGATCATGAGAGATTACTACAAGCAAGTATAGGCCAATAAAATGGACAACCTGGAAGAAATGGACAAATTCTTAGAGAAGCACACGCTTCTGAGACGGAACCAGGAAGAAATAGAAAATATCAACAGACCAATCACAAGCAATGAAATTGAAAATGTGACTAAAAATCTTCCAACAAACAAAAGTCCAGGACCAGATGGCTTCACAGGTGAATTCTATCAAACATTTAGAGAAGCACTAAAACCTATCCTTCTCAAACTCTCCCAAAATATAGCAGAGGGAGGAACACTCCCAAAATCATATTACATGGCCACTGTCACTCTGATACCAAAATCAGAAAAAGATGTCACAAAGAAAGAAAACTATAGGCCAATATCACTGATGAACATAACTGCAAAAATCCTCAACAGAATGCTACCAAACAGATTCCAACAGCACATTAAAAGGATCATACACCATAATCAAGAGGGGTTTATCCTGGGATGCAACAATTCTTCAATATATGCAAATCAATCAATGATATACCATATTAACAAATTGAAGGAGAAAAAACATATGATCATCTCAATAGATGCAGAGTAAGTTTTCAACAAAATTCAACTCCCATTTATGATAAAAACCCTCCAGAAAGTAGGCATAGAGGGAACTTACCTCAACATAATAAAGGCCATATATGACAAACCCACAGCCAACATCGTCCTCAATGGTGAAAAACAAACTATTTCTACTAAGATCAGGAACAAGACAAGGTTGCCCACTCTCACCACTCTTATTCAACATAGTTTTGGAAGTCTTAGCCACAGCAATCAGAGAAGAAAAAGAAATAAAAGGAATCCAAATCGGAAAAGAAGAAGTAAAGCTGTCACAGTTTGCAGATGACATGATACCCTAAATAGAGAATCCTAAAGATGCTACCAGAAAACTACTAGAGCTCATCAATGAATTTGGTAAAGTAGCAGGATACAAAATTAATTCAGAGAAATCTCTTTCATTCCTCTACACTAACAATGAAAAATCTGAAAGTAAAATTAAGAAAACACTCCCATTTACCATTGCAACAAAAAGAATAAAATACCTAGGAATTAACCAACCTAAGGAGACAAAAGACCTGTATGCAGAAAACTATAAGACACTGATGAAAGAAATTAAAGATGATACATATAGATGGAGAGATATACCATGTCCTTGGATTAGAAGAATCAACACTGTGAAAATTACTATACTACCCAAAGCAGTCTATAGATTCAATGCAATCCCTATCAAACTACCACTGGCATTTTTCACAGAACTAGAAAAAAAAAATTCACAATTTGTATGGAAACACAAAAGACCCTGAATAGCCAAAGCAATCTTGAGAAAGAAAAACAGAGCTGAAGGAATCAGGCTCCCAGACTTCAGACTATATTACAAAGCTACAGTAATCAAGACAGTGTGGTACTGGCACCAAAACAGAAATATAGATCAATGGAGCAGGATAGAAAGCCCAGAGATAAACGCACATGCATATGTTCACCTTATCTTTGATAAAGGAGGCAAGAATATGCAATGGAGAAAAGCAGCCTCTTCAATAAGTGGTTCTCAGAAAACCAGACATCTACATGTAAAAGAATGAAATTAGAACACTATCCAGCACCACACACAAAAATAATCTCAAAATGGATTAAAGACCTAAATGTAAGGCCAGACACTATCAAACTCTTAGAGGAAAACCTAGGCAGAACACTCTATGAGAGAGTTCCACCTCCTAGAGAAATGAAAATAAAAATAAACAAATAGGACCGAATGAAACTTAAAAGCTTTTGCACACAAATGGAAACCATAAGACGAAAAGACAACCCTCAGAATGTGAGAAAATATTTGCAAATGAAGCAACTGACAAAGGATTTATCTCCAAAGTATACAAGCAACTCATGCAGCTCAATATCAAGAAAACAAACAACCCAATCCAAAAATGGGCAGAAGACCTAAATAGACATTTCTCCAAAGAAGATATACAGATTGCCAACAAACACATGAAAGAACGTTCAACATCATTAATCATTAGAGAAATGCAAATCAAAACTACAATGTGATATTACCTCACACCAGTCAGAATGGCCATCATCAAAAAATCTACAAACAATAAATGTTGGAGAGGTTGGGGAGAAAAGGGAACCCTCATACACTGTTGGTGGGAATGTAAATTGATACAGTTACTATTGAGAACAGTATGGAGGTTCCATAAAATACTAAAAATAGAACTACCATAGGACCCAGCAATCCCACTACTGGGCATATACCTTGAGAAAACCATAATTCAAAAAGAGTCATGTATCACAGTGTTCACTGCAGCTCTATTTACAATAACCAGGAGAGGGAAGCCACCTAAGTGTCCATCGACAGATGAATGGATAAAAAAGATGTGGCACATATATACAATGATATATTACTAGCCATAAAAATAAATGAAATTGAGTTATTTGTAGTGAGGTGGATGGACCTTGAGCCTGTCATACAGAGTGAAGTAAGTCAGAAAGAGGAAAACTGTATGCTAACACACATATATGGAATAAAAAAAAAAAAAAAAAAGGTCATGAAGAACCTAGGGGCAAGATGGGTATATAGATGCAGACCTACTAGACTTGAGGGCACGGAGATGGGGAAGGGTAAGCTGGGACAAAGTGAGAGAGTGGTAGTGTATATATGGACATATATACACTACCAGATGTAAAATAGATAGCTAGTGGGAAGCAGCCACATAGCACAGGGAGATCAGCTCGTTGCTTTGTGACCAGCTAGAAGGGTGGAACAGGGAGTTTGGGAGGGAGGGAGATGCAAGAGGGAAGAGATATGGGGATATATGTATATGTATAACTGATTCACTTTGTTGTAAAGCAGAAACTAACACACCATTGCAAAATAATTAGACTCCAATAAAAATGTTAAAAATAAACAAATAAACACATATATCTATTTAAAATATTGGTCAACTGTGTGACTTTATAACAAGAATCACTTAGAAACTTCAGGAACGAAGATTTGTGTTACCCACTAATGGCAAAGGGCTCATCAAACTAAGATTCTTGCTAGAGATAAGATCTGGAATGAATACTGGAGAATGAAGGTCATAAATTATAACTACTATGACCAGCTAGAATACTGACCATGATAACCTGAACCTATAGTTCTTCGCTTTGTCCTAGAGTGTACTGTCCATCCTCTCTACACACCCAATTTCTCCTTTAAAGAACATTATAAAAATTTAAATATTTCTTTCTCATCTTTTAGGCTGGATCACAATAGAAAAAAGAAGAAAGAATAAAAAGACTAAATATTAATTTAGATCCTAGACTTGGAGAGTAACAGTCCCTGGCTTGGTTAGAAAATATCTGTGTAGTTGTTGAGGATCTTCTTAGATACTCTTCAGAATTGTTTTCATGATAAAGGACAGAAAGCCAACTTGAAATAACATGAAAATGAGAGAGAGAGGTTAATTGATTATTTCTTGATTCCAGGAGATAAGAGAAGAATAAGAGTTTATTTCTTGTTTCACTCTGGATTCACAGCTATTTCCAGCCCTGGCTCACACTTTATAAAACTAAGAGCAAAGTGGAATGTATACTTTTCTTTGGGATCATTTT
The DNA here is from genome assembly GCF_003031525.2 of Neophocaena asiaeorientalis asiaeorientalis. NCBI lineage: Eukaryota > Metazoa > Chordata > Mammalia > Artiodactyla > Phocoenidae > Neophocaena > Neophocaena asiaeorientalis. The sequence continues at coordinate 192,278 of NW_020176110.1, read as the reverse complement.
AATCATCCTTATGCCCCAGAAGATTATCTCTCAAGTTACTTCTAATGACAGAAAACTAAGATTCACCTAATAATGTGTTTAGTTCCCAATTCAAGCAACTTTAACAAAACAAACTAGTCTGTCTCTGATTTCTCCTGTTAAATATAAATTGAAAACATATACTTGACAACTCATTGTACATAATCACAAGAATTTCCTGTTTCAAGTCTTAAAGAGGGATTATAAATATCAACTAAGAGCAAAATAATAACTAAAAAGAAAACATTGATGCAAAAGAATTTTTGAATTATGCCTGAATTTTTTGATAGCAAAGATACTACCTACATTCTCATAATTTTTATTTATATATACTTTGCAAACAATCTGTGTAGTGTCTGCTTTTTTAAACAGAATACTTTAAAAAGCCATTTTCATTTATAATTTCTAGTCAGTACATGTTATATATGTTAAAAATTCCTTTCTTATTCAGTATAATTAAAATATATTTAACTTTAGCATTGGCACTGTTTCTATAAAGAATCATGGGTAGATATAAGAACATATGTTTAATAAAGATCATATTTTGTTACCTCAATATTATCATTTTCCATTCCTCATATTACATTAATTTAGGAAAGAATAGAGTAATTTATATGCTCTATTTAATTCAACATAAAAACCTACATTTATGCCATGAATTATTTTATATTTAAAGTAATAGTCTGTGTTAACTGTGCCACAGTTTTACTGACAGTTTCCTTAGTTTAATAAAAGAATAGATTACTTAACTGCTTTTGGCTTTTGGCTTTTTAATTCCTTAGCTTTGCCCAGAAACAAGACTGCATCTTTGCCTTTTGTTGATATTGTGGCCTAAGCTCATTATCATGTGAATATCTGGTTATTGTTTTATAAATGTTCATTTTTCAGAAGCTCACTTTTTTTTTCTTTCTTAGAACAGTAGACTTTACAGTAGCCACACTCATTATCATCATGTGGCAGTACTGCTCTTCCTCTGCTTCTGCTGCTTTAAAAATTAATGCACTGTTATTTTCTGAATACTGCATAAGCTGCTTATGAGTACATTATGCTATCAAGCAACCACATGCAGAAAAGCTTCCTCAACTGTTATTCTTTCAATGAAAATACAGCTGGTTCTGCTTCAAAGGCACATCTTTTCACCTGCAAATGGACTTGCTCCTACACTTATTCCTCAATTCATTGTCTTTTATTTGTGTCTGGAAATCTTTAATTGCCTTTAATTAGAAAAAAGTAAATTCAGTGCTTTAATCTTGCAAACACATTCAATCATAATTCTGTCTGGGATGAATACCAAGTTCTATTCACTGTCTGATCTCTATAACAAAGATATATAATTTATTGTCCATTTATATAGACCACACCAATTAAGATACAATAGAAAAGTGAAGAGATAAGAGTCAAAATATTTGAAAAGAAAAATTTGCAATCTAAATTTAATTACTCAACTGAATTATTGGAAGATGAGTTATTTACAACATGCCAAAAATACTGACAAATAATAAAATTTGCTAATCAACAATAAAGACTTTTATATTTCCTACGTCTTTAGAATAATTTCTCAACTGCTTCAAATCCCTCCTCCATTCCTTAGAAAGCAAAATGCTATTTGAAATCTTACTTTTCTCATATTACCATAATTACACGTAAAAGAACAATATTATTTGGCATATAAAGTAATTTTCCAACTACTATATGAACACAATTTTTAGTTACTATATTACAAACTACAAATAACTATAGAAAACACTTTGCAAGAGCAAGGGTTCAATAGTCTTTCTTATGGAACTCTATAGCATGCTCCAGTAGCTATGCCAGTAAACAAAAAGTCTGCATTTTGATAGCTGCAAGATGAATAAAATCACAAATTGTGTGGTCACAGGCAAAATATAATTAAAATTTTAATCCATCAAGTTGATAAAAAGAAATTTATTACAAAACCAGAAACACAATAAAAAATACAGATCTAATGGATTCTCATCAGCATTGTACACTTTTATACTTAGTTAGTCATACAAAATGATGCCATATATTTACTTAGAAAAAGGAGGTATCGATAAAAGTAAATTTGAAAATAGTATTTTTCTTAAAATTATTGAGGGATATCTGGGCTATAGAGAGGAAGCTTGTAAATTAATTCTCAGAAACAAAAATCTCACACAAACTTTTAAAATCATGTTATAGAGGCAACTCAAACAATGATAATTTTTCAGTGCTTGCACAGAACTTAACATTAATCATACATTGTAAAGGACACATCACCATTTAACAGCACATTAAGTCATTAAGTACTAAGAAACAAATACTTTACTTTGCGTTTCTACAAAGATAATGCAACAAGTTGCTTATGAGATATAAATTAACTTCCCAGAAAAATACATTAAAAAATGTTAACCAAGCAACAATTTAATATATGGAGAGCAACTTATACATGTAGGGGAGCAAAATTTGCCAGCCCAAAATGTCTCTTTGGCATGCAGATTATTTTGAGCTTAAAACAATCAAGGCCCAAAAAGACTCAGGAAGAAACTTTGACCTTCTCCTGTTTAAAAAATTTAGGTAGCTTGTTCTAAAAATAGAGCTATCACCAGAGATATCTGCAAGAATAGGGGCTGGGTGTGGTGGGTGAAACTCATCAGTGCCTACAGATCACAGTGAACTCTGTGTTTAATTATCTCTGCAGGGCCCAGCAAACATTTGCTTACCAAAAGTTTGCTTTCCATCTGCATGTGAATTACCTTCTTTTCCTTTAAAATTCCAAACTACTACCCCCAAGTCCTCCTTTATTTTTAGCTGAAGATGGTATTTAAGGTGAGGGTTTCAGCCATTTTGGTGAGTTAATCAGTTTTTCCTGGGTCTCTCCTATGTATACATGTTATTTCAACTTTTGTTTGATTTTTCTCCTATTAATTTGTCTCATATCAAGTTAATTCTTAGACTAGCCAGAAGAACCTAGAAGGATAGAGGAAAGTTTCTTCCTCCCCAACAGAGGGAAATGTAGTTAAGTAAAAGGTATTATAAAGTATCTCAATCTTTAGTTTGTATTTAACCACCACTCCCCCACCCTCAAAAAAATCAACAAACATTTTTTTTAAGTAGCTGCTATGTGTAAAGTGGCCTTGGGGATACAGAGATAAAATTAAAGGAAAACAACAAAAAGTATCACACAGAAGATAAAAAACAAACTCCAGAAAAATTACATAACAGTATATATCAATAAGTTTTCAAGTTAGTTAAAGATACTGCTTATTATTTCAAGAGAGATTACAAAATAATAAATAATATAAACAGTAGGTTAAACAAAGGGCATATAGAATTTTAATTACCTAAGAATTAGGGAGATTGTTTTATTGATTATTTTAACAAATAATTATTAAGTACCTTCTATCATGAGGGATGATCATTAAGGATGCAAAAATTAGATAGAGCTTCTGCCTGCAAAAATGTTTAAGTCCTAGTAGGTACAAATAAAAATATAAATACTTAAACAAGGTAGAAAGGAAGTGGTATGTGCAATCAGCAAAGTTAAATGTTAAAAGGACTTCCAGTTCTGAAAACATGGTAGAGTGGGCTGAGATGGACCCTTCTCTGATATAAGTACATAGAAACAGTAGGAAAAAACAAACAAACAGACAAACATTCTATAAAGCTCTTAATATTAGATATACACATATTTACATACACACATACATACATATATTTATAATAAAATAAAGGAAATAGAGAAAATGATCAAATGCCAGAAACAAGGAAAAAACTCAAAGCAAGACAGCTAGTTCCAGCTGATGTCCTAGTGACCCTGGTTGCAGAAGTCGGGGTGGTCATATTAGTGCCTGTATTAGACGTCAAGAGGCTTGCATATTAGATTTTAAAGGCCCAGGTCTGTATAGTGCCACTGTGAGATATATGGATAAAGTTGAGGTTCTCAAAGGACTGACCAAAACATACAAAAAATAATTCTGTGCTTGTTTGGAGAAATAGCAAGGGATCTTTCTGCTTCCTATAAGCTCTGGGTGTGGAAGAGAGATGTGTCTCCTGTGAGAAATACAAATCTTAATACTGTTAGACCCAGAACAAGGTATGAGGTCCAAATTGCAGGAAACCTAGGCCAAGAAATAAGTCCAAAATAATAGTCCAAAATCTACAAAATCCCCATTGTCAATAAATAAATAGAACACTGTTCCATAAGAATATTTCATAATTCAGACTGCTGGGACTCTCACAGAGGGAGAAAACAGAAACAAAAACAAACCTCTGTTGAAGCTGAATACATACACAAAAACTCAGAACCATAAAGCACAGAGAGATCAAAAAAAAAAGAAAGAAAAAGAAGAAAACAGCATGACCTAGAATAACTAAGCCAATACAACAAATGGGGAAGTTGGTACCATAAGAAGAAGGAAAAATTTTAAAAACCTGAAAGAATATATAAAATTGCTATTTAAAATAATTAAAGAGGAAAAAATTAAGGAACAGAATAAAAACAGAATGAGTTTTTAAATGATTAAACAGACTTTTTACCCAGGACAAAAAAAAGGTCACTGAAATGATACATCTATGGGTGCAAGATAAACATAGTAATAAATAAATGAGAGAGAGAAAAAGAATTTGTGAATGCTAGTCAAAGGGAAGGTAGATCTGAGAAGTAACCCAGAATAGGACAGAGATATGAAATATAAAAGTGATTTTAAGAGATATGGATGCTATAATGTGAAGACTGAACTTATATATAATAGGAATTCCAGAAGGAGAGATTAGAGAGGAGGAGAGTCATTATCAAAAAAAATCAGAGATTGAAGTCCTTCTGAAACTTAAGAAAGACGAGAATCCACAGAATGAAGAATCACAGCAATTCTGAAGCCCACCCCCTTTTTTTCTTTTTACCAATAAAAATAAATATTTGCATTAAAGTTGAAAATGTGTTAAAAAATTCTTAATGACAGGAAAAAAAATACACCAAAAAGAAATGACAATTAGACTAATGGATGAGTTCTCATCAGAAACACCTGAAACAATAATTCAAGTGTGAGTACAATGTAACAACAATATTGTCTTTTAAGCAGAGACAGAGGAATTTTTCCCTAATAGATATTTGCATTCAGGCAAAAGGAACAAGGAAACTTCACCAGGAGGAAGATGTAAAATATAAGAGGTAGTGGTTAGTAAAGAGAGCAAACATAAAGTTAGATCTAAGTAATTATTGGTGATTAAAAAGTTAAAAATAATAATTATTATCCTGTTGAAAACAAGAGAGAAAGTAATACACACAACAACAAGAACAACAGGAAAAAGTAATCAGATATAAAGAGTTAAAAATCTTTATATTGCTTAGGATAAATAAAAGTATTGATCCATTTTAGTTTTCACTAGGTCAAATATACCAGATAACATTTGATGGAAGAAAAAATAAACAAAAAAGAAAATAGAGAAAGAAATGAAAAGTAAAACTAAAATTTGAAAGAAAAAAATACAATCCAATTTTTTTTGGAAAGAAGGTTAGGGTAGAGATTAGCAAGGAAAAACCACCACAGATAAAAAATACAAAATAAAATTGTGGAAATATATTTAGATTTTTTTTCACAGTAAATAATATACGATTAAATTTGTTTGCCCCAAAACAAAGATTCTTAGGCTGTATCAAAATCATAAAATATAACATTAAAGTCTAAATGAAAGTAAAAGGGTAGGAACAAAAATGTCAATCAGAATACTAAACAGAAGAAAGGTCATTACCAATATTAATTTAAGACAAAAAAAGATTTTCTGAAGAAAAATAATAGCACTTTATAAAGGCCAGGATTTAATAGAAAAGGGGGAATAATTATCAGAAATATATACCAATTTAGAAATACTATGCAACAAAAACATAACCTCAAAATATACACAGTAAAAAATTACAGAATTACAAAACTTGACAGCTTCATGGAATTAGTGAGAATATTTCAATTATTCTTTCTCACAGAATGACAGCTCATACATTCATATTAAGTACAAAAGACCACAATTAATATAAGCAGTACTGCATCCCAATATTAGAGGATACCTATCCCTTGTAAGCACAGAGAGAATGTTAACAAAATTGACCATATATATAGTAAGCAATAGAGAAGAGCTTAATATCAAAAACTAACATTATTCTAAAAACATTTTCTGAACAGAAAATAATAGGTTAAAAATCAATTTGAAATATATATATATATATATATATATATATATATAGTTGACCCTTGAACAACATGGGTTTGAACCATGCAGGTCCACTTTTAGAAAGATTTTTTTCCAGTAAATACAGACAGTACCACACAATTCAAGGTTGGTTGAATCCATAGATGCAGAGCCATTAATACAAAGGTCAACTATGGGACTTGAACATCCATGGATTTTGGTACCTTCAGAGGGTCCTGGAACCAATCCCTGGCAGATACTGAGGGATAACTGTATATAACTCAAGAAAGCTCTAAAATAATATAATAGAGCCAATAATGTAGTGAAGAAAACGGATCCATTAAATGAATACATTAGTAAAAAAAAATGTTTGTAAAGCAAATAGCAAAGAATTCAACTCAAATAATTATAAAAGAAAGAGACAAGTTAAAGAATTACAATGAAGGAAATCAGAGACAACACTAGAATTATGGAAAGGGAAATAATAAAATCTAGTAACAAAAGCTAATTCTTTAAGATGTCTAAAAAATTTAAACAAATCTCAAGTGATGAAAAAAGAGATAGAGTAAAATTAAATAACATCAATTAAAAATAGAAATTACAGTTATAATTTTAAAATATTAAAAGAATTTTATGCATAACTGTTTATGAATATATTCTATATTTTCCATTCAACTTTATCACTGAATATGTTACCCAAATTGGCTGAAAATATAGATCTATTAACTGATGGGAAAAAAAGGTAGTTAAAAGTCTACTCACCTAAAAAGTTTCAGACAGGGGTTTTGCTAGGGAGTTTTATAAACATTCCAGAAAGTCATATTTCCAAATTTATATAACCTATCCTGGAGCATATAAAAAAGATATTTCTCCAATTCATTATAGAAATCTTATATGACTCTGAAACTAAAACTGAACAAAGACGGTAAGAGAATGGAAAGTTGGTGCCAATTTCATGCATGAAGAAGGATGTTAAAAAGATCTTAAATTATTAGTAAACTAAATTCAGCTGTGTATTAAAAAATATCAAGACAAAGTAGGATATATATCAGTATATATCAGTAATGCAAGGATAGTTTAACATTTGAAAATCTATAAATACAATTTGTCAAAATAACAAAAATATCCTTCCAACATATACAGAAAAACTTCAATAAAATTCAACATACTTTATTATTTTAAAAAAGAAAAACAAACTCTTAGCAAACTAAGAACAAAGGGGAATTTCCTTAGTCCAACAAGTATGTACCAAAATCCTAGAGCTGTATTACACATAATGGCAAAACGATTGAAGTGTTTTCTTAAAAGTCAGTAATTTATATCCAATACTTGAAAAACACAACATAACAAGATATGAAAGATAAAATACAAAGGTTAAAAAAATTTTAATTATGCCTATTAGAAAATCAAGAGAAATTACAAATTATTATTACTCTAATAAAATGCAGTCAGGTTGCTTAGTACAAGATTAATAATTAAAATTCATTACCATGTTTATATAGCAGCAAGAACCAATTACAAAATATAATTTTATATTAGCAAAAAAATATGCAATAATAGCAAATAAATTATGTATCACTTCTGTTTAGCTCAAAAATACTCAATAACTTTATAAAGAAAATAATAAAAATTTATTGAATTTACCAGCCATATGATAATTTCAAAAGATAAAATTGATATGAATTTTCACATATAAAGACATAAATTCTCCACGAAGTAATCTACAAATCCCATGGAATTCAAATTTGACTACCAGTGGCCTTTTTCATGACTATTTAATTTTAAAATTCACATGAGCAGATAGAGGACCAAGAGTAGTTGAGACAAGTTTTAAAAACAACAAATAAGGGTGAGGATTTGTCCTACCATTTTAAAGAATATAAAAATAAAGTATAAAAGTAGAAAAGCTATAGTAACTAAACAAGTAAGGTATTTCCAAAGCAAGAAGCAAATTGGATAATGGAATAAAGTAACAGAGAATTATTATCAGTATAAATAAAGAAATGAAACAATGCAATGAGAGAAAAACAACTCAGTAGATTTCATTCAGCTTCATCCCAGGATGTTAAACAAATTGGTTCAAGAAAATATAGATCTATTAACAGATGAAAAAAAAAGAATGAAAGAATAGTAGTTAAAAGTCTACTCACACACACAAAAAGAAAAATAGCAGCAACAGATTTGTCAAAGAGAGAAATCAAAAGATCAACAAATATATTAAATGATTAATCTTAGTAAGTAATAAAATGAAAACTAAAATAAGAATGAATGCAATTTCATGTGTATGAGATTGGCAAAATTTTAAGTCTAAAAAGTAATGAAGAATTTGGAGAAATAGACAACATTTTACATTGTTTCTGTGACTGTAAAATAGTGAGTGCATCCACTTTAGAGAGTATAATTTACCAGCATTTAGTAAAGCTGAAAATGCACCTTTCTATTGTACAGCAATAGAATATCTGGTATTTGCCAAAAATGAGAGAAAAAAAATGAAACTGGGGTAATATTTTCAGGAAACAATGGATAAAAATTTTCAAGAACATATTTTAAAAAATGAATCTACAACAGGAAGCCCAGTAAACCCCAAATAGAATGAATGAAGTCAAACCTATACTTAGACTCATCTTAGTGAAATGGCAGAAATCCAAAGAACATAGAAAATCTTAAAAGGAGGTTAAAAAAAAGATTGATTATTTTTAAAGAAGTAACATTTAGATTGAGTTCCTAGGAGTAAAAGTAATAGACAAAATGCAAAGGAGTGATATTTTCATATATTGAAAGAACACACAATGAAATAAAAACAAAACCTTACAAATTCAAATTCTATAGCTAGAGATAACATATTTCAGAAATAATGGTATATCAATATCATTTTTTAAAAAAAGAAACTGAGAAATTGCCACAAGCAGGCATATATTCTAGGAAATTCTAAAAAATGATGTCTACCAGGCACAAAAGAAAATGATTTTAGATAGAAGGTCTGGGACATAAAACAGAATTAGGAATAGAGGAAAAAGTAAATATGTATACCATTATATATGAATTTTTAGTGAATAAACTAGAATAATAACATTAGGATTTTTAAAAATATAGAGAGAATTAAGAAATACCAGAATTTATTTTGGACATTGTATCTCTAAATTATGAGCAGAGTTTCCTCAGACAGTCATAATAGCCATAGTGCTATTATACTGCCAATTCCATGAACTCAGATCTTATGACTTAATTATTTTTGCATCTGCCAGTACCTAATATAGTCTTTGGCCCCAGGGAAGCAGTATAGTGAAGGGATTCTGTGGTCAGTTTCTTGGAATGGAGTCCTGGCTCTACCTCTTACCAAATGTAGCACCTTGAGAAATTTCTTTAACCCATCTGTGCTGTATTTTCCTGATCTGTAAAAAATGAAGCTCCTATAGGACTACTATGAGGATGAAATAAGATGTGCGTGGCACAAGATGCCTATAATACCTCTGTTATATAAGAAAATAGGAATTTATAAGTAAATTAGTTATAATTTTTATATGATTTACCTAGCACATGTATTATTTGGCCTCATATATTTAATAATATCTATTTATAAAATATCTTAATTATGTTAGAAGTTTTAAAAATTCTATTATTTTCCAATTTTGAAATAATTTATCTCTAGAATAATACCTGTAATATTAGCCAGTCTCACACTATCTATTTTTAAAACATTATTTCTGAAGAAATGTAAGGCCCAAACCAATTTATTTCCCTTTGCAGTAAGCAATATTTCAGAATATTCAGTTTTTCTTAGTATACTGCCTTAAAAGTGAGAAGGGTATTCCATCTCAGTTCTCTACACATTTCAAGATCATGATACAGTAATTAACGCAGTGTCCATTTAATGTGAAAATTCTCTATCTACGAGGCGTTTCCAGTCACAGTGTCAGCTCATTTGATTCTTACCTGAGCAAAGACTATTATAAGAAAGGCTTTTTGTGAAAGCCATTAATCACTGTCATTTACTACATAATTTAAAAGGCAAAACTTTTAGTGGAAGACAAATATTAAACAGTGATATTGAAATCATCATTCAAAAATGGCACTGGTTTTGCCATGTACAGTTACTGACTGACCATACAAAAATTACATAAATAAATGAGATTTAGTAACAAGTGAACACTGAACACATACAACGCCTCTATTCATTGTGAAACTTTATTAGCAATCTAAATTAGCTTACTAACAGCTTGAATACTAAAAGAAAAACACTGTGATACTCAGTTTATTTACTATTTGTACTTTATTTTTTACCATCAATACTGAAATATCTTCTTAAAATAATTCTAGTTGCTTTATTCCCTCCTCACATTTTGGATCATATCTGGGAAAATGTCTACATAGAACTCCATGTAAGGAAGACAGTGTCAGTGATAGACCATCTATCATCATTAGTATGAGTTGAGGCTTCTGGTACTTTCTAACTCTGATGCATTAAGTGAGAAAAGAAAATCCTTGAGAAAATTCTCTCATTAGTTAATATCCTAATTAATTAATTAATATTTTTTCTATTTCATTTTTTTCTCTGTCTTTACAAAATCTTACATATTATTATTACTTACATAATATTACTATATTATTCTATAGTATATACATGAAAATCTAAACACTGCAGTGCATTATCCTTAAAAAGAGTAAACAAAAGTATACCCTCGCTATTTTAATTTTAGTATATTTTGTTTGATCATGATTACTGTATTTGCAAAGTTTACCCAGGATAACTCATGTCCATGCAACACTCTACTTTATAAACTGCTCTAACACTTTTTATGGATCTCACAAGCATCCTGTGAGAAGGGTAGATCTTGTGCCTGCTTATATTTTCAAGAGGAAGTGAAACAGGAAAGAGAACTCTATACGGGAACATAATGCATAACACAGAATCCTCAGAACAATTTAGTATAAGAGGGCTGAGACTTTACAATTATATTACTTTCTCTGTCTTATTCTTTCTTGGCTCTTATATATATGAATGGAACTAAATCAAAGGAAAGATATGCAATGTTTATAGAACAGAATACTTTAGATTTTTAGGGTGTCTATTCTCAAAAATTGATCATTAGATGCAATTCAATTTCAATAAAAATCTTAGCTGATGCTTTATTTTATTTTTCTGTCATCAGTGATGATAGAAATCAGAACAGTGGTTGCATATGGGGGGTGTGGGTAAGGACTGACTAGAACTATCTGAGAAGATGGAAATGTTCTATATTTTGATTGGCATATGTGGTTACATGGATATATACACTTGTCAAAATTCTAAGAATTGTTTATTTAAGAGTTGGATGTGGATTGATCCCCAATATGGTTATTCTTTATTTATGTGGTTTAGCACATCCCATCTGATCAAACTTCAATCTGGTAAGTCAGTCCTTCTGTTTAAACACATAAATAATATAACAACCCACACTATTTACTCATGCTGCATCCTATAAGTGAAGGAAGATATATACAAAAGAAATCAAATATCATAAACCTTCTCCTAAGAAATAATATAGTCAGAAATATTGTTTTTTAACTTGCATTATCCATCAGTTAGGTGAGTTAAATCTTTCATAAGATTCTTTTGATTGCATTTTTTGTTGTAATAGTTGTTTGGTTTCGTTTGTGTAGTTTGAGTTCCTCTTTTATGAATTGCCTGCTCATATTTTTTGACCATTTTACTATTGGATTTCCAGATTATTTTACTTATAGTAGGGCTTTATTTTTCTACATGTAAATTTTTAATTGGTTACATATTTTAAATATTTTTCACTTTGCTTTCATCTCCTTTGTTTTGCAGAAACATCTTTTCCCTTATGGAGTGTACCTTATGTATCATATTTATAAAACAGGTATATACTCTATTATTATCAATTACTTCTACTTATTTTCTGACAAGTATTGTAACTTCTTTGTTTATCTGTCAGTTATTTAGAAGAGGTTTTATTATTAATATTATTATTATGATTATTATTTTAATTTCCAAAAGAATGGGAACAGGTGGCAAAAGGAAGGAACATGTAAGAAAAGAGGGTAGCGGGTGGGGAAGGGGAAGTTAACTTTTTGGCTTCCAATTGATCTCTAATTTACTACACTTTGTTCAAAGTTGTGGTTGCAGGATATTGATTCTTTAAAATTGAGGGGACTTGGTTTGTGACTTAGTATGGAGGTAATTTTTCGTAAATACTCCATGCATCCCTGAAAAGATTGGGTAGGAAATCCTGTACCTAGAGCATATCCATCACTATGGATTTGGTACCATATCCATCTAGGTACCAAATCCTGTACCTAGAGCATTTAAGAGTTGGATGTGGATTGATCCCCAATATGGTTATTCTTTATTTATGTGGTTTAGCACATCCCATCTGATCAAACTTCAATCTGGTAAGTCAGTCCTTCTGTTTAAACACATAAATAATATAACAACCCACACTATTTACTCATGCTGCATCCTATAAGTGATGCATTAAGTGACAAAGCTACATAAGGAAGCTTCCTGTTATCTTCCTTTGCTGTTTACTGGACTTCCCTCTAGTCCACCATTTTACTAAGTTAAAATTTTAATAGAGAATTTTGAGGTTATCACATTATTGCCACTAAGAGTCAAAATAATTGAAAGATTTTATAAGGATAAAAATAAATAATTAAACAGATGTTAATATTAAAAATACTGATTATACACAAGCACCTTGCCTTAAGAATAACAATAAAAGTATTTTTGCTTTACCAAATTAATAAAATCTAAAAGAGCTTTGAAAAATCATAAGTACAAAAAAGGTATTTCTTCAGAGGTAAACAGGGCTGCACTGATTTTTGTTCCTTAAAAATTCTGTGCAGTCCTTTGTTATTCATATTCTGTGCATCATATTTATTAGGGAAAAGTTATTTTCTTAATATCACACATAATTGCTTTTTATCGTCATCTGAATTCACAAGAATGTATCAAAAGGAATTCGTTGCTTACCAATTTGCTTTCTGTACTGATCAACAGGAAGTTTTATAGTGGAGGCATCTTTTCTTCCCATCTTTGATCTCCAAAGTGCCTGCTGCAAAGAAAGAAAATAATTATGATGAAGTCCTAAAATATCAAAAGAACTATCTACAAACTTCAGAAATAATTTATTTCACAAAATCCATTTTTAAAGCAACAGGTAAAAATGCATTTGACTTATTCCCATTAGATATTGGTAAAGAATATAAAATTCGAGAGATCTTCAAGATGGCAGAGGAGTAAGACGTGGAGATCACCTTCCTCCCAACAAATACATCTGAAATACATCTACATGTGGAACAACTCCTACAGAACACCTACTGAATGCCGGCAGAAGACCTCAGACTTCCCAAAAGGCAAGAAACTTCCCACGTACCTGAGTAGGGCAAAAGAAAAAAGTAAAAACAGAGACAAAAGGATAGGGATGGGACCTGCACCAGTGGGAGGGAGCTGTGAAGGAGGAAAGGTTTCCACACACTAGGAAGGCCCTTCATGGGTGGAGAATGCGGGTGGCAGAGGGGGGAAGCTTTGGAGCCATGGAGGACAGCACAGCAACATGGGTGCAGAGGACAAAGCAGAGAGATTCCCACACAGAGGATCATTCCCGACCAGCACTCACCAGCCCCAGAGACTTGTCTGCTCACCCACAGCGGCTGGGAGCTGACGCTCAGGCTTCAGAGGTCAGATCCCAGGGAGAGGACTGGGGTTGGCTGCATGAACACAGCCTGAAAGGGGCTAATGCACCACATCTAGCCAGGAGGGAGTCCAAGAAAAAGTCTGGAACTGCCTAAAAGGCAAGAGACCAATGTTCTGGCATGAGCAAGGAGAGGGGAATCAGAGCACAGCCTAAATGAGATCCAGTGATGGGCACAAGCCGTGGCTATCAGCACAGACACCAGAGTCGGGCATGAGATGCTAAGGCTGCTGCTACAGCCACCAAGAAGTCTGTGTGCAAGCAGAGGTCACTATCCACCCCTCCCCTTCTGGTAGCCTGTGCAGCCCGCCACTGCCAGGGTCCCATGATCCAGGGACAACTTCCCTGGGAGAACACACAGTGAACCTCAGGCTGTTGCAATGTTACATTGGCCTCTGCCCCACATTACATACCCCTCCCTCTCCCTGGCCTGAATGAGCCAGATCCCCCAAATAAGCTGCTACTTTAACCCCGTCCTGTCTAAGGGAACAACAGATGCCCTCAGGCAACCTACACACAGAGGCAGGGCCAAATCCAAAGCTGAAGCCAGGAGCTGTGCGAACAAAGAAGAGAAAGGGAAATTTCTCCCAGCAGCCTCAGGAGCAGCTGATTAAAACTCCACAGTCAACTTGATGTACCCTGCATCTCTGGAATACCTGAATAGAGAACGAATCATCCCAAAATTGAGGCGGTAAACTTTGGGAACAACTGTAGACTTGGGATTTGATTTCTGCATCTAATTTGTTTCTGATTTTATGTTTATCTTAGCTTAGCATTTTATGTTTATCTTAGTTTAGTATTTAGAGTTTATTGTCATTGGTAGATTTGTTTATTGATTTGGTTGCTCGCTTCCTATTTCTTTATATATATATTTTTTCCCCCCTTTTTCTCTTTTTTTCAGTGTGTATGTGTATGCTTCTTTGTGTGATTTTGTCTGTATAACTTGGCTTTTAACATTGTCCTAAGGTTCTGCCTGTCTGGATCTTTTTGATTGTTTTCTTTGTTTTTTGTATAATGTTTGTAGTGCTTATTAACATTGGTGGATTTGTTTTTGGGTTTGGTTGCTCTCTTCTTTCTTTCTTTCTTTTTATTACTTTTAATTTTTATTTTACTTTTAATAATTTTTAAAATTTATTTTATTTTATTCAGTTTTCTTTATTTTTTACTCCCTTTTCTTCAGAGCTCTGTGGCTGACAAGGTCTTGGTGCTCTGGCTGGGTGTCAGGGCTGTGTCTCTGAGGTGGGAGTGCTGAGATCAGGACATTGGTCCACCAGAGACCTCCCAGCACATAAAATCAAATGGCAAAAGCTCTCCCTGAGATCTCCGTCTCAATGCTAAGATCCAGCTCCACTCAACAAACAGCAAGCTGGACATGCTATGCCAAACAATCAGCAAGACAGAAACAAAATCACACCCATTAGCAGAGAGGTTTAGTAAAATCATAAGGTCAAAGACACCTCTTAACACACCACTGGACATGGTACTGCCCACCAGAAAGACAAGATCCAGCCTCAACCACCAAACACAGGCACTAGCCCCCTCCACCAGGAAGCCTACACAACCCACTGAACCAACCTTAGCCACTGCAGGCAGACACTAAAAACAATGGAAACAACGAATGTGCACCTGTGAAAAGGAGACCCCAAACACAGTAAGTGAAGCAAAATGAGAAGACAGAGAAACACACAACAGATGAAGGAGCAAGTTAAAAACCCACCAGAGCAAACAAATGAAGAGGAAACAGGCAGTCTACCTGAAAAAGAATTCAGAGTAATGAAGTAAAGATGATCCAAAATTTTGGAAATAGAATGGAGAAACAAGAAACGTTTAACAAGTACCTAGAAGAACTAAAGAGCAAACAAATAAGATGAACAACACAATGAATGAAATTAAAAATTCTCTAGAAGGAATCAATAGCAGAATAACTGAGGCAGAAGAACGGATAAGTGACCTGGAAGATAAAATAGTGGAAATAACTACCACAGAGCAGAATAAAGAAAAAAGAATGAAAAGAATTGAGGTCAATCTCAGAGACCTCTGGGACAACATTAAACGTACCAACATTTGAATTATAGAGATCCCAGAAGAAGAAGAGAAAAAGAAAGGGACTGAGAAAATATTTGAAAAGATTATAGTTGAAAACTTTCCTAAAATGGGAAAGGAAATAGTCAATAAGGTGCACTTCACACAGAGAGTCCCATACGGGATAAATCAAAGGAGAAAAGGGCCAAGACAAATATTAATCAAACTATCAAAAATTAAATACAAAGAAAAAATATTAAAACCAGCAAGGAAAAACAACAAATAGCATACAAGGGAATCCACATAAGGTTAACAGCTGATATTTCAGCAGAAACTCTGCAAAGCAGAAGGGTGTGGCAGGACATATTTAAAGTGATGAGAGGGAAAAAACCTACAACGAAGATTACTCTATCCAGCAAGGATCTCATTCAGATTTGAGGGGGAAATTAAAATATTTACAGAAAAGCAAAAACAAAGAGAATTCAGCATTACCAAACCAGGTTAACAACAAATGCTAAAGGAGCTTCTCTAGGCAGGAAACATAAGAGAAGGAAAAGACCTACAATAACAAACCCAGAACAATTAAGAAAATGGTAATGGGAACATACATATCGATAATTACCTTAAAAGTAAATGGATTAAATGCTCCAAACAAAAAACATAGACTGGCTGAATGGATACAAAAACAAATACGCATATATATGCTGTCTACAAGAGACCCACTTCACACCTAGGGACACATACAAACTGAAAGTGAGGGGATGGAAAAAGATATTCCATGCAAATGGAAATCAAAAGAATCTAGAGTAGCAATTCTCATATCAAACAAAATAGACTTTAAAATAAGGGCTATTACAAGATAAAAAGAAGGACACTACATAATGATCAAGGGATCAATCCAAGAAGATATAACAATTGTAAATATTTATGCACCCAACATAGGAGCACCTCAATACATAAGGCAAATGCTAACAGGCAAAAAAGGGGAAATTGACAGTAACACAATCATAGTAGGGGACTTTAACACCCCACTTTCACCCATGGACAGATCATCCAAAATGAAAATAAATAAGGAAACACAAGCTTTAAATGATACATTAAACAAGATGGACTTAATTGAGATTTATAGGACATTCCAACCAAAAACAACAGAATACAATTTCTTCTCAAGTGCTCATGGAACATTCTCCAGGATAGGTCATATCTTCATTCACAAATCAAGCCTTGGTAAATTTAAGAAACTGAAATCATATCAAGTATCTTTTCTGACCACAACACTGTGAGACTAGATATCAATTATGGAAAAAAAACTGTAAAAAATACAAACACATGGAGGCTAAACAATACACCATTCAATAACCAAGAGATCACTGAAGAAAACAAACAGGAAATCAAAAAATACCTAGAAACAAATGACAATGAAAAGATGATGACCTAAATCCTATGGGATGCAGCAAAAGCAATTTTAAGAGGGAAGTTTATAGCAATATAATCTGACCTCAAAAAACAAGAAACATCTCAAATAAACAACCTAACCTTACGCCTAAAGCAATTAGAGAAAGAAGAAAAAAATAACTCCAAAGTTAGCAGAAAGGAAGAAATAATAAAGATCATACCAGAAATGAAAGAAGAAATGAAGGAAATCATAGCAAAGCTCAGTAAAACAAAAAGCTATTTTTTTGAGAAGATAAACAAAGTTGATAAGCCATTAGCCAGACTCATCAAGAAAAAAAGGGAGAAGACTCAAATCAATAGAATTAGAAATGAAAAAGGAGAAGTAACAATCGACACTGCAGAAATAAAAAAGATCATGAGAGACTACTATAAGCAACTATATCACAATGAAATGGACAACCTGGAAGAAATGGAGAAATTCTTAGAAAAGTACAACATTCTGAGACTGTAACAGGAAAAAAATAGAAAATATGAACAGACCAATCACAAGCAATGAAATTGAGACTGTGATTAAAAGTCTTTCAACAAACAAAAGCCCAGGATGAGATGGCTTCACAGGCGAATTCTACCCATCATTTAGAGAAGAGGTAACACCTATCCTTCTCAAAGTCTTCCAAAGTATTGCAGAGGGAGGAACACTCCCAAACTCATTCTATGAGCCCACCATCACCCTGATACCAAAACCCGACAAAGCAGTCACAAAAAAAAAAATCTACAGGCCAATATCACTGATGAACATAGATGCAAAAATCCTCAACAAAATACTAGCAAACAGAATCCAACAGCACATTAAAAAGCTCATACACCAGGATCAAGTGGGGTTTATCCCAGGAATGCAAGGATTATTCAATACACACAAATCAATGTGATAAACCATATTAACAAATTGAAGGAGAAAAACCACATGATCATTTCTATAGATGCAGAAAAAGCTTTCGACAAAATTCAACACCCATTTATGATAAAAACCCTCCAGAAAGTAAGCATAGAGGGAACCCACCTCAACATAATAAAGGCCACATATGACAAACCAACAGCCAACATCATTCTCAATGGTGAAAAACTGAAACCATTTCCTCTAAGATCTGGAACAAGACAAGGTTGTCCACTCTCACTACTATTATTCAACATAGTTTTGGAGGTTTTAGCCACAGCAATTAGAGAAGAAAAAGAAATAAAAGGAATCCAAATCAGAAAAGAAGAAGTAAAGCTGTCACTGTTTGCAGATGACATGATACTATGCATAGAGAATCCTAAAGATGCTCCCAGGAAACTATTAGAGCTAATCACTGAATTTGGTAAAGTAGCAGGATACAAAATTAATGCACAAAAATCTCTTGCTTCCTATACACTAATGATGAAAAATCTGAATGAGAAATTAAGGAAACACTCCCATTTACCACTGCAACAAAGAGAATAAATTACCTAGGTGTAAACCCACCTAAGGAGACAAAAGACCTGTGTGCAGAAATTATAAGAGACTAATGAAAGAAATTAAAGATGATAAAAACAGATGGAGAGATATACCATGTTTTTTTGATTGGAGGAATCAACATTGTGAAAATGACTATACTATCCAAAGCAATCTACAAATTCAGTGCAATCCTTATCAAACTACCACTGGCATTTTTCACAGAACTAGAACAAAAAAATTCACAATTTGTATGGAAACACTGAAGACCCTGAAGAGCCAAAGCAATCTTGAGATAGAAATACAGAGCTGGAGGAATCAGGGTCCCTGACTTCAGACTATACTACAAAGCTACAGTAATCAAGACAGTATGGTACTGGCACAAAAACAGAAATATAGATCAATGGAACAGGATAGGAAGCCCAGAGATAAACCCACACACTGATGTTCAACTAATCTATGACAAAGGAGGCAAGGATAAATATGGAGAAAGGCAGCCTCTTCAGTAAGTGGTGCTGGGAAAACTGAACAGCTACATGTAAAAGAATGAAATTAGAACATTCCCTAACACAAAAATAAACTCAAAATGGATTAAAGATCTAAATGTAAGGCCAGACACTATAAAACCCTCAGAGGAAAACATAGGCAGAACACTCTATGACATAAACCACAGCAAGATCCTTTTTGACCCACCTCCTAGAGAAAAGGAAATAAAAACAAAAATAAACAAATGGGACCTATTGAAAATTAAAACCTATTGCATAGCAAAGAAAACCATAAACAAGATGAAAAGACAACACTCAGAATGGGAGAAATTTTTTGCAAATGAAGCAACTGACAAAGGATTAATCTCCAAAACTTACAAGCAGCTCATGCTGCTCAATACCAAATAAACAGACAACCCAATTCAAAAATGAGCAGAAGACCTAAACAGACAATTCTCCAAAGAAGATATACAGATTGCCAACAAACACATGAAAGGATGCTCAACATCACTAATCATTGGAGAAATGCAAATCAAAACTACAATGAGGTATCACCTCACACCCGTCAGAATGGCCATCATCCAAAAATCGACCAACAATAAATGCTGGAGAGGGTGTGGAGAAAGGAGAACCCTCTTGCACTCTTGGTGGGAATGTAAATTGATAGAGCCACTATGGAGAACAGTATGGAGGTTCCTTAAAAAACTAAAGCTAGAGCTACCATATGACCCAGCAATCCCACTACTGGGCATATACCCTGAGAAAACCATAATTCAAAAAGAGTCATGTATTACAATGTTCACTGCAGCTCTATTTACAATAGCCAGGACATGGAAGCAACCTAAGTGTCCATCAACAGATGAATGTATAAAGAAGATATGGCACATATATATATATATATACACACACACACACACACACACAATGGAATATTACTCAGACATAAAAAGAAATGAAATTGAGTTATTTGTAGTGAGGTAGATGGACCTAGAGTCTGTCATACAGAATGAAGTAAGTCAGAAAGAGAAAAACAAATACCATATGCCAGCACTTATATATGGAATCAAAAAAAAAAAAAAAGTTCTGAAGAACCTAAGCGTATGACAGGAATAAAGATGCAGACATAGATAATGGACATGAGGACAAGGAAAAGGGGTAGGGTAAGCTGGGACAAGGTGAGAGAGTGGCATGGACATATATACACTACCAAATGTAACATAGCTAGTGGGAAGCCGCCACATAGCACAGGGAGATCAGCTCAGTGCTTTATGACCACCTAGAGGGGTGGGATAGGGACGGTGGGAGGGAGACACAAGAGGGAGGAGATATGGGGATATATGTATATGTATAGCTGATTCACTTTGTTAGAAACCAGAAACTAACACACCATTGTAAAACAATTATACTCCAATAAAGATGTAAAGAAAAAGAAAATATAAAATTATTTCAAATAAATTATCAAGAATACAATTGTTGGTGCAAATAAATACAGTTAAATACAATTAAATTTCCCAATTATTCATTCTTGGTAACATTCATGTTATCAAGTACTATTAATGCTCAATGAAACCACACTGTTACAGAGCTGGAGATCAGGGTATTTAAGGTGAGGGTTTCAGCCATTTTGATGAGTCACTCTGTTTTCCTGGGTCTCTCCCATGTATACATGTTATTAAAGTTCTGTTTGATTTTCTCCTGTTAATCTGTCTCATGTCAATTTAATTCTTAGACCAGCCAGAAGAACCTAGAAGGGTAGAAGAAAATTTCTTCCCCCCTGTACACTACATTATATGCACTGTTTTAATCCACAACATATCTTTCAAATCCTATTCTTTTTACTGAATTTAGATATTGTAGCAGAGACTGCAACCTACTAACCAAAATCCATATTGTCCTTTTCCTGGCACTATTTTTCCTAGCCTGAAATCAAACATTTAATTGAATTCTTATCAACAGAATATGAATTGAAGTCATGTGTGCCACTTCCAGACCTGAACACTAAAAATCTCCAGTGTTGAATCCTGTGTTCTTTTTCCCCTTCCAATTGGCTAGAATGGAAATAATCTCCAGAGAAACCATAAGGGTATCTTTGTAAGAACACAGAATCTTGATCTTCCTGGGATGCAGGAGGGTATTCTGTAACTTATTTACTATTGTCGACTGAAAAACTGCACAACCTAAAAGTTGAGAGTTATGTTTTATTCAGCAAACATTCTTAGGACTTCAAGCCTGGGAGGAAGCATCTCAGATGACTCTGAGAGACTGCTCAAAGAGGCAAGGGGGGAAGCCAGGATATACAGGAGTTTCTGCAACAAAGACCAGGTAGTTGGAACATCAAAAGATTACTATTAATTAAAGAAAACCAGATAGCTCAGATTAAGGAATTTAGCTCTTTTCTATGTATGGGAAGATGCAAGAGTCTGGGCTCACTGAAATCATTCCTTTGATATGACCTTCAGCTACCTGGGGCCAGTATCCTGTGTTTTCTCATCCTGAGTTTCCTCTGGTATACTATCACAGGTGGCTACAGTGGCTGACTGCGAGATGGGCTTGGCAGTGGGCAGCCTGTTTGTCTCCATCCTGAGTTCCCTCAGGGCTCACCATCCAGTGGCTGTAATGTGATGGCTTGATGGCTGCCACATCCTTTGTTTACTGACACGGCAGGCAATATTTTAGTTCAAACTATCATTGTACTCTACTGAAAAAGAAATGAAATTCTATTATGATTGAATCATGTATGTTGGTGGGGACTATTACAGACTTAAGTGTTCCCCAGAGGGTGCCTGGAAGCATTCCTCAATGCTTCGAGGAAGGAGCTACAGGATAAAGATGAAGTCAGGCAAGAACTGGCCAGTTCACAAGCAAAACTATGAGGGAATAGAGAGCCCAGTAATTTGGGAACAAGATTGGAAATGCCAGCTTCTAAACACCAAAAAGCAGTAAATAAAAGTTAAAGAGAAGCATTAAATCTATAGATTGCTTTGGGTAGTATAGTCATTTTCACAATATTGATTTTTCCAGTCCAAGAACATGGTATATCTCTCCATCTGTTTGTGTCGTCTTTGATTTCTTTCATCAGTATCTTATAGTTTTCTGCATACAGGTCTTTTGCCTCCTTAGGTAGGTTTATTCCTAGATATTTTATTATTTTTGTTGCAGTAGTGAATGGGATTGTTTCCTTAATTTCTCTTTCTGATCTTTCATTGTTAGTGTATGGGAATGTAAGAGATTTCTGTGTATTAATTTTGTATCCTGCAACTTTACTAAATTCATTGATTAGCTCTTGTAGTTTTCTGGTAGCATCTTTAGGATTTTCTACATATAGTATCATGTCATCTGCAAACAGTGACAATTTTACTCTTCTTTGACAATTTGGATTCCTTTTATTTATTTTTCTTCTCTGATCACCATGGCTAGGACTTCCAAATCTTTGTTGAATAATAGTAGTGAGAGTGGGCACCCTTGCCTTGTTCCTGATTTTAGAGGAAATGCCTTCAGTTTTCCACCATTGAGAATAATGTTTGCTGTGGGTTTGTCATATATGGCCTTTTTTATGTTGAGGTAGGTTCCCTCCATGCCCACTTTCAATAAAAAATATAATTTAAAAAAATGCAATGCGGTACCACCTCACACCAGTCAGAATGGCCATCATTAAAAAGTCTACAAATACCAGATGCTGGAGAAGATGTGGAGAAAAAGGAAACCTCCTATATGTTGGTGGGAGTGTAAGTTGGTACACCCACTTTGCAAAACAGTATGGAGCTTCCTCAGAAAACTAAAGATAGAATTACCATATGATCCAGCAATCCTACTCCTGGGCATATACCCAGACAAAACTATAATTCAAAAAGATACGTGCACCTCTATGTTCATAGCAACACTATTCACAATAGTCAAGACATGTTAACAACCTAAACGTCCATCGATAGATGAATAGATAAAGAAGATGATGAGCTATCTATCTATCTATCTATACACACACACAAAGTGGAACATTACCCACCCATAAGAAAAGAATGAAATAATACCATTTGCAGCAACATGGATGCAACTAGAGATAATCACATTAAGCGAAGTCAGAAAGAGAAAGACAAATACCATATGATATCACTTACATGTTGAATTTAGAATATGACACAAATGAACCTATCTACGAAACAGAAACAGACTCAGAGGGGGTTGGGGGAGGGATGGAGTGGGAGGTTGGGGTTAGCAGATGTAGACTATTATATATAGAATGGCTAAAACAACAAGGTCCTACTGTAGAGTACAGAGAACTATATTCGATATCCTATGATAAACCATAATGGAAAAATATTTTAAAAAATGAATGTATATATATGTATAAGAGAATCACTTTGCTGTACAGCAGAAATTAACACAGCATTGTAAATCAACTATACTTCAATAGAACTTTTAAAAAATTTTTGAAGACAGTTAAACAGATTTTGAAAAACAAGTGCTCATTAAGACCTCTCAGTTAAAAAAGAGAGAGAGGGGGGTGCAAAGAGCAGATCAAGGATGTTCCTTTCTCACCTGAACGTAATGTTCCAGATCACCTGGAGGCAGCCACTATAGAAAGAGAGGCGTGGGAGATCTGATGTTTATAAAGAAAGCAGGCTTGAGAACCATGTCTAAGAAAGAAATTGCAGTGTGATTACTGGCACATGGAACTAACTAGAAATGGTAAAAATGTTACTAAAATATGAGGGAACTATATTTACAGGGAAACCAGAAATTTTGTTTAAAAAGTTCTGTGAATGAAAACCAATCCTTGGGCCTCTAAACTTAAACCAGCAGAGGGCTGCCCCCAAAGAAGGCAAACTTTGTGGATTTGTAACACTCACTTCATATGTGACCAGGAAGGAGAACCATCCAGAAGGCAGAGCCATGACAAGGGAATTTCTCTAAAAAAGACCATAACTAGGGTCTAAGCAAGAAACTTCTACTGTCAGTATAATGGGCCTTCTCAGCGGTATCCTGCACAGCATGGATCAATGATCCCTGTGTGTTTCCCATTCTTCCCTTTCTAAATGGGAGTGATTATTGGAGCTATGAAGCAGCTATCCTTTGCTTTGCTGTTATTAATTAGGGGCCTGGTGAGGCTGGGAAACAGTAGGTAAACTTCATAATCTGTAAACCTCTAGGAACCAGACTGTGCATTGGATTGAGATCCTTGACTTTGTGCGGGATTCAGTAAGTGGGGAACTTTAGGATCTCCCTACTGGGGAGGCAGGAAAAAGGATGTGCATGGCTATATCATGACCAGAAAGGTGGAATGTAGGAAAAGCTGCTTCCTAAATTACATGCTCTCCTTATTTTTTTCCTGGTCACACTCAATTACATGTTCCAGCCTCCTTTGCTGTTAGTTGTGGGAATGTGACTGAGTTTCAATTAATGAAATATGAATAAATTAATGTCTGCTACTTCTATAACTAACCTATAAAAACTTTTCACATGTACTCATTCATCTGGCTGAAATGGAGATGACCTCCAGAATGACCCTGTTAATAATGTAATGAAGATGGCAGAGCCCATGACATCCTGGATCCTGAATGACTGCATGGAGGACAGCTATTCAACCAACTTATTTTCCCTTTCATACTGCTATGAGCACAAGAAATAAACTTGTAGCATTTGAGCCTCTATATGTTTTGCATCTATTTGTCACAGTAGGTAGTATCACCCTAACTAAAGCAAATAGATGTATAGATGTCTCCATATAAACTGATGCAATTATCTAACTGTAAATGAGCATTATTAACAATGCCAAATGCCAAACACATTTGAAATCTGTTCAGACCAAATTGTATTGTTTATTTATATTTATGGTCACTCAGAGCAATGAAAACAATGACCCCACTTTATACAGTAAAAGGCATTTCCAAAGTAATAATGTCTACTTATATATAGGAAAATTATAAATTCAGCTAAAAATTTATTTTTATATTCATAATAATCTTCAGATTTAATATTATGGTAATATCTAGGAATGTACAAAGCAAGACAAAAAGTCAAATAAATTGTCTTAATCTCTCATAAACCATGTAGTTATTACATCTAAGATAACACATGCTTAAAAGTTCAGAATTGAAACCAAGACATCACCTAATCCTATATTCTCACTTGTTGTAATTCAGAATATCAAAAATAATTCTGATAAAGAAGGACCATAAATAATGTCAACAGATATATTATAATTTATTCATACAGCAATTCCATTTGCATACTGTTTTGCATTTGTTAATTGTAGAGAGGAGTCAAGTTATTTTAATCTTGATTGTGTGGGACTAGAGAAGATATCACTACATTTTAGGGGAGAAGTTAGTTTAAATGAATAAATACACAAGATATTATTCTCTCTTCAATTTAGTTTTGTTTTTTTTGCCTTTATGGAATAGCTTAAATGTTTAAAAAGCAAGTTACGAAGGCAATCTACCAAAACAGTCACTAACTATGTTTCCCCCAATTCCTTCCTGGTCATTTAAACAAACATCCAAACAGAGATAACACTTTAGAGGCCAGTATTTTATTCATTCATTATCTGTAGTAAGTAAAAAAGTCAGGAACTCATAGAGTATCTTTTCACCAAAGTAAACTGGATTTTATTTACTTTAAAATGTATTTTAAATACACAAAATTATATCAAGAAAAAAAGCTAAAGAACCTAAAGGTTTATAAGGGCCTACACTCTATAAATGACACATTTTATGTGTATAATAACCTGTGAATATAAAAACTTTAAGAGAATTTCAACCTGGGAGATACATTAAAGAGGAACTAGTTTTAAATGTTTGTTCCTAATTATTTTGGTGATTGATAACCCTTATGCAAAATTTCAAAAATTTAAACTTTATTCTTATTTTTGAAATTATTATATTCTATTTTTTAAGCAAGGTTACATTTGAACAAATGTTGAAACAAACAAAAAAATGCCTAGAGAGCACACACATGCACAAATGACTCACATTTTATTAGTTGCAACAAACACAAGAAGGTGGAAAATATTTTACTTTCCTAATAAACACATTGGGGCTATTTTAAATGATCTAAAGAGAAACCCATTCATGTGTATGGTGCAAACTGTCAATGCCTCAGACATCTAGAACCTCTAAAATGCTCTGTCTTTTCTTTGTTCTTCAAAGCCTTGCAGTAATCATCATTCATTTACTATTGCTTTGATGGTTAGATAGCAAACCCCCTAGAAATCCAGGGAGACATTAGCACATACAGCCACAATTTCTAATAAGACAGCTATTTGCATACAAGATCAGCCACAATTTAAAGTGTGTTGTGATAGATGCAAAAAGGGAATAACAGATTTATATTAGCATGTACAATACCAAGATTGTTTTCACAATTTAATTCCTTGGAGATTACATCTCATCACCTTCTTTTATAAAGGAGACTACGTTCCCTGAGGAACTAACTTGCTCTGAGACCCAGCTAAACTAAAATATGGATTAATAAGATATTTATTATTTATGAATTTTGCTGTAAGAATTATTTTAGATTAAATCATCAGAGAAGTTTTTAACATTCTTGAAACTTGATAACACATTTTTAAGGAAGAAAAAAAGTTAATTTTATTTAATACCTAAATTGCATATTAAAATAATTCATAATTAATTTTTACTCCATTAAAACTGTACACTCTTTAGGACTTTTAAAATTAAAGAGAATACTTTTGTTTTTAATATCCTTTCTTAATGTGAATTTTGCACAGCAATTTCCCATATATATTTTTAAGCATAATATGTGACCTTTAAAAAAAAACAAAGGTAGTGTTATATTTAATCACATTACAACCAACTTATTTTATTGCTCCTTTATACCTTTTTTATGAAATCCAGAAAGAACATGTAAAGAAATAAGAAACCTGAAGCCTTCACATATGTCTCTGCTTCCAGAAAAAGCATTCAATCCAGACTGTGACATTTAAATACAGATCGAAACAAAGGTTATTAAAAAAATTCAACCCATGACCACAAAAAATTAACCATCTCAGTTTTTAAGGCTACAAGATAGACCCTCACTTAAAAAAAAAAACAAAAAAAAACCCCTCTAACCTAAGTATTAAGTTATAAACAGGCAAAAAAGATGTTTGGCTATGGCTTGATCAGAATTGAGAATCAATCATGAAATACAATCTTATGCTAGAAGCTGAATTGAAGAAAGTAGTAAATGAAGAAGATAAGGGTCCCTGATCTAATATTCCAGAGTAATGTTTTAAAATTTCAAAGCTGATCATGTAATTAACATACTTAAGTCATCCAAATTATGGCCTTTTTCCTATATAAAGCAAAAATCCTTGGTATAAAGAAGCATTAATGATCCAACTTTGTCATTTGTTCCCTACTCATGTTCCAGTGCACTATCAAATTCAGCTTTTAGGTCCATGATTTTGAAACTCTGCAATTTACTTTAAATGTCACTTCCGTACCCCTCCCCCACTCATGGAATCTATATTTTAATATTTCAAGCAAGGGTACATGATTCAGATCTCCTGAGATAATTCTCCACACTTGAGGAAGAAAAATAGGTAATTAAAAGACTATCAAAATGTGACACAGCATCCAAGTAGACAATGTATACCTTGACATAAGTGTAATAGTGAGATAAGTCTGTAATAGGAACAAATTCCTATGGTATAAAACTGGAGAGCTAAACAGTGGTCTTCCTTATATTTTCAAGGATCAAAGTGACCATTTCATCTTTACTTTGCCAAATTAATTTCCTTTGTAGCTGCAGAAAGAGTATGTAAAAACTCGAATGTGTGAAAATGTGCTTTCCAAAATCCTGATCACTTGCCAACATTGATATAAAAGTTCATTAGAAAAGTAACTACAAGACAGTAATCTGTATGACGCCAAAAAGTCATGTTCCAAAAGAGGAATCTTAGTGATTGGGACTACCCTTCATCTATACTTAGAACTAAAGTAATTACAGTATCAACAAATAGTGCTGGAACAACTCTATGTTCTTATGGGGGAAAAAAAAAAAACAACAGACCCCTATCTCATACCACACACAAAACTCAATTGAGGATAGACCATAAACCTAAACAAAAGAGAAAAACAACAAAACAATGAAGCTGCTAGGAAAAAAGATTATTTTCATGACCTTGGGGTAGGCAAATAACACTTAGAGAGAACACAGATGGTATGCACCATAAAAGCAAAAAGAAGAGGATGTACTGAACTTTATCAAGTAAGAAAATAAGTAGGTGAGTTATCTATAGGAAGTAAATATTCATAATACCCGTATCTGACAAAAAGAACTTGCATCCAGAATGTATAAAGAGCTACTCAATAATATAAGACATACAGCTCAACAAAAAATGGGTAAAAGACTTGAACAGAAACTTCACCAAAGAAGATATGCAAATAACAAACAAGCACATGAAAAAGTTCTCAACACCATTAGTAATCAGCAAAATGCATATTAAAATTAGAATTGAAATATCACTATACACCCACTAGAATGATTCAAATAAAGATTTACTCTACAAAATATTGGGAGGATGTGGAGCAACTGAAACTCTCATGTATATAAGTTGTAAAATCATACAACCACTTTGGAAAATTGTATAGCAATTTCTTACAAAATTAACTACCAACAATTCTACTCCTATGTATTTATCTAAGAGAGATAAATATATACGTCTACAAAAAAAGCTTTGTACAAGGATGTTCATAGCATTTTTATTCATAGTAGCCAAAAAGTGGAAACAGCTCCAATGCTGATCAATAGAAAAACTGATAAACTGCGGTTTATTCATATAATGAGATACTACCCAGCAAAAAACTACTGATAGTATTCAACAATGGAAATAAATCTCAAAAATACTATGCTGAGCAAAAGAAGCAATGGCTCCTTTGGTCCTAAACTGAATGGGCATTCATCAGTTTCATTATAAGTGGCCTTATAATATGATTTAACAATGGTTATCCCTGCTTCTTCCCTGACACATACACAAACACTTAATTCCTATGGTCTAAGGAATATGTACAAGGTGAGAAAGCAGAGATGGAAAGCCTAGACAAATCTATTACAAAATAAGTAAAAGGAAGGAGAGATATAAGATAGTAAGTAGAGAGGAACTGAGGTTGAGGGAGATTTTTTTGTTATGCTTTGCTTTGTTTTACTCTTGAGGGCATGTGTTTTTGAATACAGATGGAAATTTGAGCTGGTCTAAATAGTAAGTAGAAGTAACCAGCATAAAGTGAGGAGGTGAAGACACAGGAAAAAAAAAAAAAAACAAACAGAAAATGATTGAGGTTTCCAAGTAGATAGGAAGGGACAGAATTCAGTGTACACTTGAAGGAATAATCATAGCAGACTACCTATTTCACTTCAGCAGGAAAGAGGAAAAACGATGAGTAAAAATATATGTAAGTTTTGAGGCTTGGCTGCTGAAAGCAGAGGGAGCTCTAAGTGGTAGCTCTCCTTTCACCATGAATTAGGAAGCAAGGTTATTTCCTAAGAGTGAAACGGAAGGTGGGAAGTTTGGAAATTTGAGAGTGCAGAGGCTGGAATTTCTGTTTTGGAGAAATGGAAAGAGGTGTCTAGGGAAAACTGGATTAATGAGAAACACTAAGAGACCACATTAATTTGGTAACCATGAATCCACAGTAGCAGCAAGCTACATGATTGCAAATAATATATTTCTGAGTGTTCAGCTGTGCATTGCTAGTCTAGGGAAGGGGTAGAGGCTGGATTAAGCAAAGTTTTTTTTTTTTTTTTTTTCCCGGACAGGCATAACAGAAGGGCAAGAAGATTAGGGTACTATAAAAAGTGGGTGAAATGATGAACCATGGAGTTTAAAGATAGAGAAAGAAGTGGAGACAGTGAGGATTTAAGAGTTAAGCAGAAAATAGATTGATTTTTGGACTTAAGGATTTATATGAGGTCCAATAACCAAAGCCTTCTTTTACTCTAGAAGAACTAAAGGTTATTAATAGCAAGTGTGAGGTGATTGGTGTTATTATCGGGATGAAGCACGTTAGTCACCCATCACGGAGGGAGACTAAAATGACAGAAAAACAATATGGCAGATAAGGAAATGAGAGACCAGAATAATATATACTTCATACATATGAATAGTGAAGGTACTCAGGAGGGTGGAAGATTTGGGGTAGGATGGAAAGAAAACTCTAAGTTAGGGAGACTCTGTGACCTGAATGTCCACAGATAACAGCAAAGAAGAGAGGTAAAGGGCACTACAGTCTAATGGAATGAACCACAAAGGAGCTGTTTTTTTTTGTTTCATTTGTCATTCTATATGCATGGAAAAAGAAATGATCTGGAAGTGCTAATAAGGAAATGAAAAGATAACAACCAAAATCTTGATCCATGGGTATGTGGAGGGTTAAAGAAAGAACAGTTTCCACTGAAGAAAGCTTCAGGGAAATGGTGTCTCTGAGAAGAATAAGGTTTCAATTAATGCCAAGAGGTAAAAGTAATAATCAATTGCTTGAGAATGGATGGGGTTCAAGAGGGACATAAAGAAAAATGTAGGAACATAAGGGAACAGCAAAAGAGTGGTCCATGAAAAACAAAAACAAAAACAAAATGGGGAGCATAAGTGTTAAGGGGAGGAAAAATGGCCAAATAGGTCATCTTAAAAAGTGAATGAATATAACACGAAGTGTGTAATACCTCGAACCAGCTTAACTCATAACTGCATGGGGTCCTCAGGTCTCCCTCTCAGGAGGCAGCTGTGGCCTGGGTAAAATGGGGAGATCCCAGTCCCTGTGGAAAGGGTCAGCTGCCCAGAACTGAGCATCTCAGTTCCAGAGGAAAAGGCTCGGGTTTCCTGTTTTCAACAGGAAACCATAAAAGGGTATTGTGCAGTGAGGTAACCAAATCAGACACTTTCTAATGATATTAGAAAGACTGGAAGGTTTGAACATAATTAATAAGTTTTAAAAAAAATTTAGTTATGTTCAAAGGCAATCCACTAAGGAAGGAATGCAGCAAATAGAAAGGAAGTGATGTTTTGGTGTTTGACTTTTAGAATTTGGGAACATGCTGGATGGGGGTATGAGGCAAAGGAAGAGCTGAAGATGACTATGCTTTTAAACTGAGTCATAACTAAAATACAAAGTCCCAGGTCTTATTCTTCAGAGACACCCGGTCAGAAATGTCGGGGTGGGTCCAAGGAAGCTGCATTTTAAACAAGCACCAGCTCCCTGCCGCAGTTTTCAAACTCAGGTGGTTCATGGCCTATACTTGCAAAATACTGGGTTAGCGAGATGGTAATGTCATTAACAGAAATAGGTAATATAGCGGGAGAAGAAGGTATGGGCTAGGCGATGAGGATAGAGTAGTAGTATAAATCCACACCATAAAAGGTTTAAAATTGCTGTAAGAAAACAATGCACTTGTTTTTCCTAAAACCTAATAGAATTAGTTAATCCAAACATAATTGTATCACAAATTCCCAGGTCTTCAAAAAAAAATACCTACAAATATTTTACTTACTTTTATTTTAATGCCTTTTTAATTCACAGATTGTTGTGGCATCTGGACACATGGCATACTTGAAAACAACACATTAAATTTATACTGCCCAGAATAGACAAAAAGCTGCCTGCATGTACCATCAGCAACGCTCATCATTTGGGGGTGGGGGAGTTACATTAGCTGGGTCCCATGGAATTATTTTTTAAAATTCTGAACCTCGCATAAATATCGAAGGAATAGGCACTTCAAATCTGACAGGGAGAGAATTTCTCTCTGGACCATGTTCCTAAGCAGAAAAATGATCATTATGATTTGCAGGGTTTAAATTCAGCAAAACGGGAAATGTACTTCAGTTAATTTCTCGTATTACATTTGCAAAAGATAATTAAGCTAGGATTGGCCTATGATATAACTTTTAATAGTTAATTAAAAAGTCATAAACTACACTCTTTCAAATAAGGTTTTTTTTTTATTGTAAACTGCACTTTCAAAAAGTTTTTATAGGTTACAATAATATGGTACCAAATAAATAAAACTCCAGACCCTGTTTTTACTACTACAAAATGCTGATAAAAGAAGAGACACATATCCAACCATGTAAAAAGAGCAAAGACACCTACAGTTCTAGTATAAAATCAGTAAGTCAGGCAACGTGTACACTGCATGCTAAGAGCTATTAACAGTCAAGAGGAATGAGAGGAACCAAGGCTATGTTTGGCTTCAGGGACTCAAGCAGAGAAAAGGCAGTTTCATATCTTTGACCTTTGACCAACACAGCTTCAGACTATTTTTCTTGAAGAGACAAAGAGTAATTAAAAATAGGGTTCTAGCTCTAAAGCTCATAAGGTCAATACTTATAATCCCTTTAAATGAGGGGTTATTTTAAGGGAATTTTATGAAACCCAAGATTGTTTCAATTATCATATCAATAACAAAAAAACTGTATTCCAACCAGATGCTACCAAAAACTGGTAGCTAAAAGATGAGGGAAAACAATAAGCTCTAAATGCAAACATCTCAGATGGCAGCTATTCTTATCTCTGAAATTCCTAAGTAAACAGATGTATATCTATTTTATCATAATTCCTCAATATGAACTCTCTTACCTTGGTTCTGAAGTAACATTAGCAAATTCTTATTCAGAGCTTTCAGTAAGTTACCTGAGACAAAGGTTTACTAGCAAAAAGTACATTTTTTATGTTTAGCCCAAAATAATATATATCTGTGTAGATGAAGTATTCTGATTCACTCTTAATCTATCAAAATCACTATTTATAACCAAGCTTGGCTTATTTTAAAGTTAAAATT
The DNA here is from genome assembly GCF_003031525.2 of Neophocaena asiaeorientalis asiaeorientalis. NCBI lineage: Eukaryota > Metazoa > Chordata > Mammalia > Artiodactyla > Phocoenidae > Neophocaena > Neophocaena asiaeorientalis. Next base: position 159,255 of record NW_020176110.1, on the reverse strand, counting down.
TTTATTTTTCTTAATTTACATGTATTTTACATTGAAGTAAACGTGAACCAAGTTCCCAAAATGTGGTAGTTTTAGGACAAGTTTTCTGCAAAGCTTTAATGAATCTCCACATGTGTCTTGTCAATCTCTGAGAGGACTTGAAACTATGTTTCCAATGTTACTTGTCCAACTTTTCAAATTTTGCACATTATCATCCCATAAAACCTCAGTTTCATGTAAAGTTTGTTGAATTAAAGGGATTATTGGAAAGCTGATTTAGAAGGATTATAAGGGAAGGGAATAAGCATCTGGTTAATGAATAAAAGATATCAAGAACTGGTTAAGAGACATGCTTATCAATCAGCTCCCCAGCTTCAGATGTGAAAGGAATATTCGAGGAAAAGAAAATCCTTAACAAGCTAGATCAGATATATAATAAGCTATTTTGAAAAATACAAATACACACTATAAGGACATTATGAGAGTGAAAAATCATAAGCCAATCACAATTATGAAGAGAAATATAAAAATCCTAAATATAATATTATAAACTAAATCCAGTATGTATAATCATAATAACAAAATCCACCATGAAGAAGCCGGACCAATAACAAAAATGGAAGGATAGTTTAATATTAGATAACACATTAATAATATTCTGCATGTAACTGTTTAAAGAAGAGAAAAAAATGAAAGTCCTCAATCAATAGATGCAAAAATAAAAGTTACATCTACTACCCATTGATTCTTAAAGAGGAGAGAGAAAGAAAATAAGGAAGAGTTGGGTGGGAGCAGGGGAGAAAGGGAGGGAGGAAACAGGAATAGAAAAGAACTTTCTCACTCTGCTTTATAAACAGGCAAACAGATAAAGATTATCCTTAATAGTGAAAATCATAAACAAGACAAATATAGTCATTGTACTGAGAAATCCAGGTAATATAGTGAGACAAGGGGAGAAAGGATGCAGGGATTGGAAAGAAAAAAAAAAAAAACAAAATTTATTATTCACAAATTACATGACTGGGGAGACAGAAAGGAAACTACAGGCAAATTATTAGAATGTGTGCAACATTCTTTACAAGGGCTCAGCAAGGCTACTGTATATTAAAACTAGGTACAAAGATCATAATTACTATAACAGTAAAATCTATAAAATACCTATAAATACTATGAATACCTCTAAAATGCATGCAAGATCACTTACAGAACTTTTCAAAGAGAATATATTACTGTAATAAAATAAGAGCAGTAACTAATGTGTATTTTGGAGAGTGATGCAGCAATATCTAGTAAAATTTAAGATATGCATTCACCAGAATCATCAATTCCTCTGCTAGTTATATGAATTAGAAAAACAATTCTATATTTACATGCACAAAAACACTAGAAAGAATGTTCAGTGCAACATTTTTAATAACATCAAAAAAAAGAAAAAAGCCCTGCATGTACATCACAATTTATTCATCAATGAAATATTAGGCAGTAAAACATATGGACAAAATACATGTGTTAATACATTTATATAACATTTTAAAACATTCAAATCAATAGCTAATATTATTTAGGTAAAATATATACAATATTATATATATGTATATTCATGCTTCCTAATAATAAACACCAAAACACCAAATTCTTTAGTTATTTGGTGGGAACGAGGAAGAAAGATAAAAATTGAGATAGTTTGCACAGAGGTATTTAATTATATCTGTTGATAGCATATAGTTGCGGCTTGTCTTTTTACCCAGGCTGAAAATACCTGTTTCAAATGGAGTTTTAAGATAATTTTGTTTATTGGACTTATGATATATTTCTGTTTATATCTACTATCATGCAATTTGTTCTTTATTTGTTCCATCTGTTCTTTTCCTTGTTCTTCTTTACCTGCCTCTTTGGGATTAATTGAACATTTTTTTAATATTCTATCTTCACTTTTAATTTATTAGTTATTCCTCTTTGTTTTACATTTTCAGTGGTTACTCCAGAATTTATAACCCACATATATAACTAATCACAGTCTATCTTCAAATAACATTCTACTACTTAACATAGTATAAGGCCTTGCAACAGTACACTCCAAGTCATAGTTAATATGTTTGCTTTAAACAAGCATCTTTTAAAAAATTTATGAAATGAGAAAAATACATTTTATACTTATCAGCATATTTACTATTTCCAGTTATCCTTATTCCTTGTATAGATTGAGGTTTCATTTTCATTTTTCCTAAAGAACTATCTTTAATATTGCTTGTAATGCAAGTGTTTGGGCAACAAATTCTCTAAGATTTTTTTAAAGTATTTTTTTGTGTTTCACTTTTGAAGAATATTTTTGCTGGGTATAGAATTCTAGGGTCACAATATTTTCTTTCAGTCTTCTGGCTGGCATAGTTTTGATGAACACTCTTCAAATTCACCATTTTTTCTTTGTTTCATATTCCTCCCCTGATCTAGCTAATTTAGAAGATTTCTTAAATCCTTGTTTTCAGCAATTTGATGTGTTTTGGTGTCTAATTTTTTTTTTTTTATCCTTGTTAGGATTCCTTGAGTTCTTAGATCTGTGAGTTTAAAGTTTTCATCAAATTTAAAAATTTTTCTGCTATGATTTCTACAAATATTTTTCTGCCCCCCACTTTCTAGGTCTTAAGCTACATATATATTTGGCTACTTCATATTGTCTCATAAGTCACTGAGACTGTGGGTTTTTGGTTGTTTGTTTTAATTTTAAGCAATCATTTTCTCTCTATTTTCCATTTGGGGCTGATTTTCTTACAATACGTCCAAACTGATCTTGTCTTCTACAGTGTCTAATCTATTAATATCATACAGTAAAATTTTTAATTCATAAACTGTATTTTCTATCACTAGAACTTCCTTTGATTCTTTCTAATACCTTCCATTTTGTTCATGTTTTGTCTATGTTCTAATACCTTCCATTTTGTTCATGTTTTGTCTATTTTCATGTTTCCCACCAAAAATTTAAAAATATTCATAATAACTAATTAAATTCCTTGCTGGTAGGTCCACCAAATCTGTCATTTATGAGTCTCTTTCTACTGACTATTTTTTATCCTGGTTGTGGATCACATTTTCCTGCACTTTGACATGTCTAGTAATTTTTATTGGATGATGAACATTATAAATGTTACATTGTTGAGTGTCTGGATGTCATTTTCTTCCTTTGAAACATTTTGTTTTTTTTTTTTTAGGGGGAGGGGAGGGTGGGAAAGCAGTTAAGTTACAAATCAGTTTGATCAGGGTTTTGTTTTTGTTTTTGTTTTTTTGTGGTATGCAGGTCTCTCTGTTGTGGCCTCTCCCGTGTGGACCACAGGCTCCAGACGCACAGGCTCAGCAGCCATGGCTCACAGGCCTAGCTGCCCCACGGCATGTGGGATCTTCCTGGACCGGGGCACAAACCTGTGTCCCCTGCATCGGCAGGCGGACTCTCAACCACTGCACCACCAGGGAAGCTCTGATCAGGTTTTATTTAAGTTTTTCTAGCCTGGGTCTGGACAGCCTTCACTCAGATCAGTCCTACTTCTAAGGCATTATAATCTCTAGGGTCCCACTAAATGCCCTACTTGACCATGAAGTCCCTCCATTCTGACTGGCCAAAGCTCTAATCTCCCCACTCTGTGTAGGCTCTCATAATTGTTCAATTTAACACACCCTTCCCATGCTATGCCCAGCCAAATAGAGTTACATACTACACATGTATGGCATAGCACACAATAAAGATGCAAGGGAACCCTTATGTAGATTTCTGAAATGCTCTGACTGCATAGCTTCCTCCAGAATTCTGCCCCACCATATATAGCCCACTCAGCTTCTCCAAACTCCAATCCATGTCAGCCAAATTCAGTGAGGTGGCTGGGTTCTGTTTGGGTTCCTCCTCTCTACACCCACAAGCAGGAAATTAATTCCAGGAAGAAATCCAGTGCTCACCGTTTTCCTTCTCTTAGGAATCACAATTCTACTGTCTGTTGTCCAATGTTTAAAATTGTTGAAATATACCAGTTTGTTATTGATAGTTGTTTAAAGCAGGCAAAGTGTGGCCCATATTCCTCCACCATGGCCATAAGATGAAGCTTTCAATTTGTAATTTTATTTCTTACTCTTGGGGGTGAGACATAGATATTTATAACATTGTTATATAACATTTCATTTGATAATGAAATATTTCATTATAAAACAGATAATATGCTTTTCATGTACAATTGACAATGAAAATGTACTTGAATTATACAAACTTAGATTGGTTTGTTTGTTCACTCAATCAACCACAAAATTTAGAGAGCTATTATTTTCTTCATAGTTAGAATTTTCCAAAAGTCAATCAAAATATAGTCTCAGAGATTAATATTTGAGGTTAGTTTGAAAGAAAAAAAAATCTGGGACAAACATGGTAGTTAAAACCACAGAACTTAACTAAAAGACATATGAATATACCTCAATTTTTGAATGAGAATGGTAGTATTAAAGCCATGGAACTTACCTTAAATATATAAAAGGAAGGATCTGAGTATAAACAATAGTTTATTTAGTACAAGAGAATCAGAAGAAACCTCAGAGATTAAATACATCTATTTGTTCTTAACCTTTATACCTTGGACAGTCCAACAAGCCTTATCAGAGAACCTGGGTTCAATCCTACCCTAATCCTAATAATAATAACAAAAAATAAATAATAACAAAATCTTTGTATAAGAAGACCATGTAAATGTTAATCTGAATTCTGCTGTTACAGTAATGGTGTGAAAATTAGACAATTGGCTTTTGTAAAGAATATTGACCTGGTTGAATACTCATATTTGAAAGGTAACACATCCACAAGATCAATGCCTTTCGGTATAACTCTAGGACTCAATTAACAATGGATATCCAAAGGAATGATATCTATTGCTTCTCACAATTATGCTTGAGTATTTCACCATCTATTAACAAATAAACTATCTAAATTTTGAAAAGACTATCTGATGACCAAGGAGATGATGTTATCTAAAAATTAAACTTCATAAACATTTAGTGAGCTTTAACTGTGACATAGGTACTATTAAAGGCCCATTTACATATTATAAGGAATCTTTAAAGAAATTGACCAGATACAATCACTACATGTCATTCTATGTTAGACTCAATTTATGTACTTCCGCAGATTCACTGCCTCCTGGATCTTCAATCACTTACCCAATAGCACCAGCCATTAACCTCAACTAATCTTCAAATACCACTGGCTGACTTGGCTTCCTCTGGGGGTGAAGGTGAAGGTACAGCTTCCAACACTACCTCCACAGCTACAGCAACACCTACACCTAGACCCATAGGAAGCTTGGCTCCTCCTGCCACTTCCAAATCCCAAGCCCCATAGCACAACAACAATCTGAAAAGTACAGGGATAGTAACAAACCATGAGGTGAGCTTTGACCAATGAAAAATAAGAGATAGGCAGATGCTGGCAGATAAATTACTTTCTTCTGCTCAACCCAACTAATTGGTTCTATACAGCCAGCCTGGAGAAGTCCCACATGACCACACAAAAGTCTACATTTTCTCTTGCACCTATGGCCAGCTTAGTAAACACCTTGTATTTGTTTTTCCTCCTTATCTAAAGTTTTTCTTTCTTCCATTTTTCACTCACTCTTGTCCCCTAGTATTGCACTCAAGGTTAAGCTGTGCCTCAGAATCTGTTGCCTGGGGAACGTGTGATAATATATATATAATTCATTACTCTATTTCTGCCCCATCAATTCCTAAATACATTACAGCTTTTTGCAATTAACTGTGTTTTCTCAAAACAGTTTTGAATGTCCAAAAGAGACCCAGAATAATTCTCCCTAGGAATTCATTAGCTGCTTTTTAAAAGTAGAAATCTCAATGTGTGGTCCTATGTCTCACCTGTTCTAAACACAGATAAGAAGAAAACTATGATAATGCAGTAGAGATGTAGGAAGTAAAATGTTAGATGTAAATACAAAAATTTTAAGTGAGCAGAGCAAGAAAGACCTGGTATTAGCTACAAAAATAATGAGGTAATCCTAGAGCACACCGTCGATTAAAAGTTATCCATACATTCATATTGATAAGTAATGACTACATCAAATGTGATTGGTAGAATTCTAAGATGACCTCCAATATGGTCTTCTTTGTAAATCTCTTCCCCTCCTTAAGTGTGGGTGGAATCTGTGAATATGATAAAATATAACTCCTGTGATTATGCTACATTAACAGCAAAGGGGTTTCACATATGAGCATTTTAAATCTTGGTCTAGAGGTCAAAGCCGGAGAAGTCAGAGAAATTCAAAGTCAAAGGAATTCTGTGTATAAGAAATTCTCCATTGATGGAGGGGGCTATGTGGCAAAAAATAAGGCTGACCTGAAATAGATCAGTTAGCTGAGAAGGAAATGAGGACTTCAGTCCTACAACCAGAAGAAACTAAATCCTGCCAAGAACATATAAGAGGTTAAAAGTGGATTCTTTCACAGAGCCTTGAACAGCCTGGTTGGCATTTGATTTCAGGTTTGTAAGACCCTGAGCAGAAAATCCATTCAGGCCATGTTGGACTTCTGACCCACAAAATTGTGAGCTAATAAATGGTTGTTGTTGCAAGACACTAAGTTTATGGTAATTTGTTATGCATCAATAGAAAACTAATACATACCTGGAAATTAATTATCTAATATCTAGTTTATTGAATCAGTTAAACATAGCCATGTTGGTTATTATTAGTAATTATTTTATTTATTGTTTGTTTGTTTTTTGTTTTTATGGCTGTGCCACACAGCTTACAGGATCTTAGTTCCCCAACCAGTGGTCGAACCTGGTCCCCACAGTGAAAACGCCAAGTCCTAACCATTGGACCACCAGGGAATTCCCAGTAATTATTTTTAAAGATAAAAGAATGTGTAGGGCTTCCCTGGTGGTGCAGTGGTTGAGAGTCCGCCTGCCGATGCAGGGGACACGGGTTCGTGCCCTGGTTCGGGAAGATCCCACATGCCGCGGAGTGGCTGGGCCCGTGAGCCATGGCCGCTGAGCCTGCGCATCTGGAGCCTGTGCTCCGCAACGGGAGAGGCCACAACAGTGAGAGGCCCACATACCGCAAAAATAAATAAATAAATAATGTGTCACGTTTGTTAGATCCTTCCTAAACTACATTCTTATTAAGAAATTAAAGTGTCATTATATTTAGAATCAATTTTTATTCACTATAAAATGGCATTACTACTCTACAAGTTTTCTCTCTCTCCCACTGGTCAATTTTCAAGTGTTAATTAAATCCTCCTTCACATAAGCTAACATTTTACCTTGGAATCAGGTCCTCTAGAAGGATATTTCAAAAAAAGAGGGTGATTATTGTGAGCAGTTTGCTATTTTCCTCATAAACTAATAGAATAATGATCACTGATGTTCAAAATGAAAGGCTGCAAGCCTGGGAAACACATAAATACTTTCTGAATTAAAATTTCAATTATTTTAATATAGTTTATAAATATATTTTATTTCACTTTTTTTATACACTACTACTTCTATATGACTAAACACAACATCTCCTTCAGCCATATCATATAATCAAAGAATGTATCTTATTTCTGCCCTAGCTCTTTGTATTTGAACTTATGTGAGATTTAGATGTATAAGGTACTGATTGAAAGAACACCCTTTATTATTTTTATTTATAAATAAATTATTTATTTTATTATATTTATTTATTTTATTATTTTCAAAGAATTTGAGAAATATATACTTTGGATCTCCTGGCTAAAGAAATAGAAAATGAATATAGACAACCCCAGGTCACAGGATCCTTAAATGCTCACTCATACGGTATCCATTGGGAACATGCAGCAATAATAATAAAACCAGGAATAGTAAGGTGAAAGACTTTTGCTTGCAGTTTCATACCTTTTGTAGAATCACTTGCTTTGTTACATGGTGAGAGTACAGAATAATAGAATGCTGGCAGCTTTCACTAAGTGTTTCAAGTCAATTTGTTTATTTTGAGAATTCCATTTAAATTTTTACTAAACCCACATTAGGCAAACACTCATGCAAGGAAAAAATGGCATTTGTACAATGAACTAACATACTAGAGTGAAAAGCATTCCTTACAAAAAGATAGGGAGAGAGGTGACACACCAACAAAGAGTTCACATATTCTTCACTTAACATTTTTAACTGTGATTATCATTATAAAGAATAAAGGGAGGTGTGGAATAAACTGAACTGATAAAATCTATTAAAGTTACTCATGTTCTATGTGGTTAAAGAGAGAGATTGATTATTTTATGAATCAAAGATTGAAGTTTAAAGGGTTTATTCAGAAAACAGCCAAAAACTCTCTGGAAATAAACTGTTTACTACTAATAATGGTTGGGGTTTTGTAAATTTAAGCAATATGCTGGTTTTCATGATATTAAATTAAATAGTTTAATTGTGAGTGCTGATAAACACTAAAAACTTTTAAATAAAAGTTTCAGCTTTAATTATTAAAAACGAAAAATATATGTCTGACATAATCATAATTTGCATAATATTTCATATTCAAGAAGGTAATCTTTATGAAAATAGTGGGGCTTGCTTTAACTTGACAAGCAAGCTGTGTAAGTTATGTCCACTTAAATCAATAATCACATTTATTCACAATAAGTCAATATACCTATTGATAAAATATCCTTCTTTATGGAAAATTTTGTACATGTGGGTACATAATAAGAACACATATGAACAAAGATTATGTGTGTGTACAAGCTTAGATATTCATTCTATGTCAACACATGCCCAAAAAGATAGCTCTAAGTATTAAGTTTAGAGAATAAAATATAATTAATTTTCTATTAAATTATAAAAGAAAGTTTCTAAAACATGTTCAGAGAAAAACAGCAGCATTTATAATTGAAAATAGAAACAAAGAATAGAAAATAAGAAAGAAAAACATATCTTACAAAAAATAATATAACTATAAAAAAGAACAGAAAAAGTTGATTTCCTAGTAAAACATATACTCACTCTGGGCAGAAAGAAAATCACTAACATATCAAAATGGACAGTTAGAAAATAGTTTGTTTAATAATAAAGGCTAACTCAGTGAAAATCTACTATACTTCCTAGAATACTTTGATCATAGGAAAAAGATGAGTAAATTATTTCTCAAGTGTGATGTATCTAGGAAATAGATCAGTGAAACAAAAAGAGTAATATCATCACAGCATACAAACAGAAAATTCACATATAGAAGCAAAAAATCACAGTTTACATTGCATTCATGTTTAAAATCAAACATCACTTTTTCACATTCTGAAGATCACCCTCCCCCCCCAATATGGAAAGAAAAACAAGCCAGGGCTTTAATATAATATTTTTTTCAACCTGGAACAGCTGCAAAAAACAAATCTTGCTGGAGATAAGCTTGGTTATAAATATCAACATTCCCTTTAAATAAGGGAGTCCAGTTTTCATACCATCTGCCTCTTTCTAAAAGGGAAAAAGATATGAAAATCATAAACCAGGGCATTCTCTTTCAAATAAGGCATTTAGAAATGAATGTAGTGAAAAGGCTGTGAACTGTTCTGAGTCCCTGCCTTTAAACTTGCCTTGTTTAGTTCAGATCAGAAAATGGGATTTTATGAAAGTAAACAACTCTTAGTGCATGAATAAACTGATGAAGCAATTAAAAAAGAAAAATATAGTTTTCCAAATTTTTCACATTATTGGCCATAATCACAGTCTCTGGTTGGTCCAAAATTCTCCCTAATGAATCATATTCCTTACTGCTTATTTTTTAACTACATTTGTCACTTTTGTTACCTTTACTTTTTCCAAAACTTTTTTACAGCTTGTTCCAAAGACTTTCATGTTATCTCATTCAGTACAAAAGTCTAGTTCCTAACAGAACTGGACTTTTAATACAGATTATATCCTCTGCAAAAATCTTTCCTATGCCTCTCTCAACACAGTGGTCTTTTCATACTTGAGTTTCGATTTTATCTTAAAACCTTTATTCATCTTTTGCCCTTAATTATTTTTCATTCTTTGTTAATGACCTTGTGATTAAACATTTTAATTTTTCACTGTACCACATCATTACTACCTCAATAATGAAGCTCATAAACTATATCCATTTTTTAACTCCTTAAAGCATACACAAGAAAGAATAGATGTAAGATGGTCTACCAAGTAGTTACGGAGTGGTATACTAGAGACAGCTACATAAAAGAATATCCAGTATAGTAATACTGAGACCACTTGAGAGAAAATAGAAGAAACATAGAACAGAGAAAATGGCATCCTTTACTTTAACAATATATGTAAATGTTTAGTCAATTCCCTGAATTATAGAGGTAGAATTCTGAGAAGCTACTAAAACAAAAGCACCTAGGGAGCTTTGGCATTATTCATTCTCATTCTCATGTTTATTCTTTCCCTTCCTCTTTTTCTCATACACACATAAACATACCCCTATATATTGCAAACAAAAAGACGGCGACTGAATCTTTAATCATGGCATCTGCAGTTATTTTGGTGCTAAAATGCACTTAAATGTGTTCTTCATAGGAAAAATATGTCCTAAGACTTTTCACTTTCATTCTGTTTAAGCCATGGAGCACTTAGTTCTGTAATTAAATAAAATAAAGTTATTTTACAAATGACATTTAATTGTTTTCTTGGAATGCTGCATCTTCAGTGTGTAAGGAGGGAGGAAAGGGAGAGATTTCTTCAAAGTAATGGTCAATAACATTTAAAATAAATAACCATATTATAGCAATCAATATTCAACTTTTTTATGAACAAGTATATGATCAGTGTTGCAAAAGTTATTTTTACCTTAGACCTATCAACTATTACTTTTAAAATGTTAAAAAGCTCTTTTCATATTAAATTTAGTTTATTGCTTATTTTCTGACTTTCCTCCACTAGAATGTAGTACCACAATTGTTTGTACACTAAATAATCTCAAACAATTAGAACACTGTGGACATAGTAGACACTCAGTATATTTTTGAGTAGATATATTTTTCAGAAGACTGTTACGTTAACTTAAAACATCCACATTTTATGCTTAATTATTATAAACTTAATTTAAAAATGCTTTAAGTTTTAAAATATTACTATAAGTTCTCTATCTTTTATAAGAATATGAGCCTGATAAAGTATGGGTTAACTCTTCCCTGCTTTAACACGTTTCCTTTCTGGTTCTGTTACTTTTTAGTTGTTTACGAAGCTAAGCTCATTTATCATTTTTTTAAATCAGTACAGTAAGAATTCCTATCCCATGTGGCTGCTGTAAGCATTAAATTAAATAGCTAGTTCATTTAAAGTACTTGACATGGTGCTTCTCACATAGTAAGCGCTCAATAAATGTTGTTAGTATTATTACATCATTCTGGCTTAATCAGTTACTCATTGTTGAGGCACCATACAGTCCAAATAGGTTTTTTTAGACAAAAAAATAATAATAACCTGAACTTGATGACCTCACATTCATTTAAAAAGTCAATGGGATACAAAAAGAAAAGAATGGTCTCATAATATGTATCTTATGTGTAACTTAATTACATATAAATTGTACCCTAACCATCTTCTATAATCAGCTAAGTGGTTTCAGCAAAAGTATCTTTGGATAACTTTTAAAATGCCAAATTACATATGCTGTCTTCTTGTTAGTGTGTTGAAAACTTTGAATAAATAGATTATCACTTATATGTTTACAGTATATGTACATAATCAGTATGCAAAAATACTTTCTAAAATGGAAGGCTTCTGAACAACAACAAAATTCTTAAACAATAGTCCCTATTTTTTAAACTAACAACTGAATCTCTTATCTTTGTCAGAAATCTCCAATTATTCTCCACTAAGAAAAGAATCTTCTCAGTTCAACACTTCCACGACTTCTTTGATATTCTCTTATCAGGAGTTCAGGAGTTGTAAACTCTTGATGTTATTTCTAAATCGATATGTCACAATTTCTCTCATATATCCACCATGTGCATTGGGCAGGTCGGTATGGTTATTTCTACTAGAGCAGTAGTCTGACATTAGATAAAACTGGTTCTGTCAATGACCAGACTTGAATTTGCAGTAATAAATTTAGCATCCCAAATATTTAAAATGACCATGGGTCTAACGTACAATGGCAAACAAGAAATGCAATTTCAGAATATCTTTATAGTACATTCCAATGTCTTCCAAAAAACTTTAAGAAAAATATAATAAGTATTCCAATCACTTCTCTATTTTCTTTTTGAAAATTAAACTTCACTATAACATTATAGTATTTTATTTCAGTCTATCATAAAAAATGATTTTATAAAAGCACTGGATAACTACCTCACTAATTTTAGAAAATTTTCCTCTATTATAAAATGATTGGGTCTTCATTATCACATTAACCAAAATTTGGGAGCAGGGGATAGGTTATATATCATGGGCCCCTCTAATGGAAATAGCATACACAAATTCATTTAAAATGTTTATTTTCAAATTATTGCTGAACTCTAAACAATTTAAAGAAAAACGCAACTGAACTTCCCAAAGCAATTTTTGCTGTAAAATGTGTAATCTGATATTTTACAAGTACAGAACACTACCCAGCAACTTCTCAGCCCCAAGGTGATCCCATCTCCCATTTGACTCAGTAGCCATTCCAGCTTGCAGGGCTCTCCTGAAACCCATCTTCGTTTCAGTTTGGGCACATGAGCTTGTTTACCAAATCACAAAGAAAACATAGATCTTTAGGTAATGCCAACTGACTTTGCAAGCTTACTCTCACTCTCTCACACACAGCAACATACACATTTATACACACACTAAACAAAAATCCACATACACATGCTCAGGCACAAACACTGCCAGTGTAAGAAGTATCCTACTTCCTCTGTGCCCTGGAGTCCGCCCCATAAACACTTTCCTGCCTTTTTACCTTTTGTTCCCCTCCTTTTCATCTCCTCTGTCATTGTCTTTATCCAGGGTCTCACCAGCATTACTGCATTAGTATCATAATTGGTCTTACTGTCTCCAGTTTTTCCTCCCCTCAAAGCCATCCCCCACACTGATTCCAGAATAATATCTCACATGAAAACTCTAATTCAAAAAGATACCTGCAGCCCAATGTTCATAGCAGCACTATTTACAATAGCCAAGACATGGAAGCAACCTAAATGTCCATCGACACATGAATAAAGAAGATGTAGTATACATATACAATGGAATAATACTTAGCCATAAAAAGAATGAAATAATGTCATTTGTAGCAACATGGATGGACCTAGAGATTACCATACTAAGTGAAGCAAGTCAGACAGAGAAAGACAAATATCATATGATATCACTTACATGTGGAATCTAATAAAAATGATACAAATATGGGATTAACATATACTATACTACCACATGTATATACTACTATATATAAAATAAACAACAAAGACCTACTATATAGCACAGGGAACTATATTAATATCTTGTTATAATCTTTAATGGAAAAAAAATCTGAAAAAGTATATATATATATACACACACATATATATGTATATATACATATATATATAAAATCACTTTGCTGTACACCTGAAACTAACACAACATTGTAAATCAACTATACTCCAATAAAAACAAAAACAAAAACAGGAATAATCTCTCACAAATTAAATTTAATCAAGAAATTCCTCTGAGGTATATTATATCATTCAATGCTCCCTAAGTCCTTTAGGATAGAGCTTTAATTCCATAGTATGCTATAATCTAACCCCTGTTTTCCCACTAATCTCTTTATCTGTCTTTATCCCACGCATGCACTATACCCCTTTTAACTACGTGTAGTTTTCTGAAATGATCATAATATATAACAGTTTACTGGGTTTGCCCATGCCCTTCCTTTCTCTGAAAATGCTTTCAAATACTTCTTTACGTGGGTATCTTATACTCCTTTAAAACAGTAGAAAGGATGGTAGTCATTAATTCTGTTCACATATCTTCCAATTTTCCTATACTCCTTTAAAACTGTAGAAAGGCATGGTAGTCATTAATTCTGTTCACATATCTTCCAATTTTCCTATACTCCTTTAAAACTGTAGAAAGGCATGGTAGTCATTAATTCTGTTCACATATCTTCCAATTTTCCTATACTCCTTTAAAACTGTAGAAAGGCATGGTAGTCATTAATTCTGTTCACATATCTTCCAATTTTCCTTTCCCTTTGCGTAGAGGCCAGTATTGTACTTCACAGTCCCCCATTTGAAATAAAGCAATTTGCTTTGACCAGTGAAACTCTATATGCCAGTGCATAACTAGCCACTCTTTCTTCTCACTTCTGCAGTGATCATGGAAATACATTCAGATGAAGTCTTCAATGTCTTTGGTCACTGTGAGTCCCTACCAATCCAATCTGGACATGTAGTCTGGGTGAGAAATAAATATTTGTTGTGTTAAGATTGGGAGAATGGGATTGACTTGTACACTGCTATATTAAAAATAGATAACCAACAAGGACCTACTGTATAGTGGAAGGGAACTCTGCTCAGTATTCTGTAATAACCTAAATGGGAAAAGAATTTGAAAAAGAATAGATACATGTACATGTATAACTGAAGCACTTTGCTGTACACCTGAAACTAACACAACATTATTAATCAACTATGCTCCAATATAAAATAAAAATTTAAAAAAGAAAGATACTGAGCTTTGGGCTTCTTTGTTCCTACAGCATAACCTAGGCTATTTGAGTGATTCAAAGGGTTACATTTTTCAGGAAGACTTTCATGAGCCCAACACAGTCTGATTAAATGTTGCTTCCCCAAGTAATGATAATGTTCTGTTCATACTGCTGCAATTTCTACCTCCCTTTAAAGTGTACTTCTGAGGGCAGGAACTGTGTATTTCATTCCTTATCCTCACCAACTAGCACTGCTCATGGTAAGTCCTTAAAAAATATTTGCTAAATTAAGCATTCATTCATTCACTCATCAAAGGCCAGGGACTACTCTGGTGGCTAGAATAAAACCAGAGCAAACAAAACCCCTTGCCCTCATAGGAATAACTAATATTCTTGCAAATGATAATGACAGTAAGCAAGACAAATAAGTATAAAATACACAGTTTATTAGATAAGATAAATGCTAAGTAGAAAACACAGAGCAGGGATATTTTGGATGGTGACCACGTAAGACCTCATTTAGAAAGTGACCTTTTAATAACAACCCAAAAGAAAGTAAATAAATTGGTCATGCAGATATCAGGGAGAAAGCAATTCAGTAGAGAAAATAATGGAAAAACCCTGAGATGGGAACACGCCTGTCATGTTCAAATAACAACAAGGGAGACAGTATGGCTAAGCAAGTGAGTAGTTAGGGATGAGATTAGAGAGGTAACAAGGAGCCAGGTCTTGCAGAGACATACAGGCCAGTTTCAAAGCTTTAGCTTTTGTCTTGAGTGAAATGGGGAGCTATTGAAGAGTTCTAATTAGAATGAGGGGTGGAAGAAGAGAGTAGAAGATAGGGTCACAGATATAATGGGGGCCCATTTTCTTCCATTTATAACATATTTCCTCTCTCCACAAAACATGTGAGACATAGATATACCAATTAATCATGAAAGATTTAAAATAATGTTGAATAATAGATATTTTATGATGATCTTAATTTGTTCATTACTTACTATGCAGGGACATTGATTTTAACCAATATATAATTATCAACATATAGTTATGTATCAAAGTATCATAGTGTATCAAACATCAAGAGAGATCAAATATTTAATGTGGCAACAAATTCTCATAGACAATTAATAATACTAAATGATTTAACAAATTAATCAGATAAAATTTTATAGTTTTATGGATCTTGCTTCATTTTCTTGGATTTACCCAAAATCATAAAATAAATCCAAGTAAAAACATTTCCCCATTGTAATCTTGCCTCCCATAAAAAAGAACTAATTCCAAACTCAAGTTCATTGCCAAAAACAAACAAACCAAAACAAGAAAAACAAAGTGAAAGAAAACAAACCACAAGTCAAAACACCTTTTGCCAAATGTTAAATCAAATAAACACACCTTGTGCTGTGTCCTTGAGGCTGCCAAGTCTTAACTCTGGAGAGATGTCAAGGGGTAAGATGTTTCCAAAGGCAAGATCTTTACTGAGGAAGCTGCGCTCGCATTCCTGGAAAATTCAACTCCAGATACCAATAATAATACTCTTGGTTGCTTTTTCTTACTGGAATCCAAAACAGAGTATATGGAAATATTAAATGGATGATCTCCAGTTCCTTAACGTCCACAAAATAAAATCACTGTGGTAGCATTTTCCAAGTTGTGGTTTGTGGTTTGCTAACTCTGTTATATGTTCATTCAAATTAAGTTTCTATGGCCATGTATACTTGAAAAACATTGCATACTATTCCCCCTTTACACAAGGTACACTTTCATAAAAAAGCTCTGAGAAGTCCTATAATAGAAAAGCCTATTTAAATTTACTTGACCCAATGTGTCCTAAATTTATTTAAGTAAAGACCCCCTTCCACTGTAATAAATAGTAACACTATTTCCGCAGATCACACTTGAAGAATGGTTCATTGTATAGTGATTATCTGAAAAGTACTAAGAGATGTTTCCACTATATTTTAGATTTAAATATGAATGTAGAGACTAATTTTAATTTATTTTCTGTTATTGCAATTTGTAGAGTTGACCTATAAGTATATTTATTCAACCATAATTGTTAAGTACATGTTACTTTCTAAACCAAATGCCAATTAAAAAGCAACACGGAAAACATTCAAATAATGTATGGTTTATTCATTTTTGTTCAATGAATATTTATTAAATACTTATTATGTGCCAGGCACTGAACTTATCTCTAGCTTTATGCCACAATTGCTCGCACATAGATAAGAGTATCAAATTTAAGTGGTTCCAAACTGCTGTCTAACAATAATAATCAACATAAAATCTAACTCAAAGTATTTGAGAATACAAGTTTTACTAATTGTAATTATATCATTAAAAATAGCTTGCAGAGGTGGCCAAGATGGTGGAGTAGGAAGACCATGAACTCACCTGGAGTTCAACGGACACACCAAAATTACAACTACTTACAGAGCAATTCTCCATGAGAACAACATGAAGACTAGCATATAGGATTTTTCACAACTAAACATATAAAGAAGGGACCACAAGAAGATGAATAGGAGAGGCAGAGATGTGGTATAGTCAGCACACTTCCTCAGGTTGTCAAACGACAAATGAAAAAATATCAAAATCTTAGAGTTCCTCCCCAAGGAATAAGAGGCCTGAGCCCCACACTAAGCTCCCTAGCCTAGGGGTCCTGCACCAGGAAGACAAATCCTCAAATGTCTGGCTTTGAAAACCAGCAAGTCTAATGTTTGGGAGAGCCAGACAGCTATAGGAAACAAACTCTCTGCTCTGAAAGGGCATGTACAAAACTTCACACGTTCTGAATCCCAGCACAGAAGCAGTAGTCTAAGAGGAACCTGGGTCAAACCCACTTGCTGATCTTGGAGAGCCTCCCAGAGAGGCAGGAGGTAACTGGGACTCCCCATGGGGATGGAGAAGCTGGCAACAACCATTTCTGGGAGCTCATTCTACAGCAATACCACCAGCATTGTCAATCCCCATTTTGGAATCCTCCCTCAAGCCATCAGTGGGATACCAAGAGACCCATGCCTCCCTGGACTGTGTGGACAGCCGCCCAGAGACTTGGCCATGCTCTCTAGCAGGCCAGTGCCAGCTCAGTGCCCACCTGGACCAGGCAAACAACCATGCTAGTACTCAGCCCCACACATCAGCAGGCGAGCAGCAGTCCTATTTTCCCCAGGCTGTACAACCAACTGCATGGGGAGCTCATTCCATCCCCTAGCAGGCCTGCAGCTACCACACAACATGTGGCTTCTCAGCCAACTGGGTTGGGGCCAGCCTCACCTACCAGCATGACCATGGTAGTCAGCCCTGCCACAACAGAGGGCACATGCAGCCCATGTATGGGACACCCCTAAGACATATAGTTCTGGTGACCAGAGGGAAACATGCTGCTGGACTACATAGGATATCTCTTACATAAGGCCACTTCTCCGAGATGAAGAAACATAATTGACTGATCTAACATGTAGAAATAAACACAGAGAACTGGGAAAAATGAGGCAACAGAGAAATATGTCCCAAATGAAGGAACAAGTTGAATCTCAGAAAAAGACCTAAACAAAGGGGAGATAAGTAATCTACCCAATAAAGAGTTCAAGGTAATGATTATAAATATGCTCACCAAATGCAGGAGGAGAATGGATGAACACAATGAGAAGTTCAACAAAGAGCTAGAAAATATAAAGAAGAAACAGAGCAAAGATTACAATAACTGCAATAAAAAAAATTTACTAGAAGAAATCAATAGTAGATTAGATACAGAGGAACAGATCAGCAATCTGGAAGATAGACTACTAGAAATTACCCAAGCTGAACAGAAAAAAAAAAAAAAAATTTTTAAATTAGGATAGTCTAACAGATCTCTTGGACAACATCAAGCAAACTGACATTCACATTATAGGAATCACAGAATAAAGAGAAGAAAGAGCAGATAACTTATTTAAAGAAATAATAGCTGAAAAGTCCCTAACTTGGGGAAGGAAGCAGACATCCAAGTCCAGGAAGCACAGAGATTCCAAAACAAGATGAACACAAGAAGGTTCATGCCAAGACACTTTATAAATAAAATAGCAAAAATTAATGACAACAAAGGATATTAAAAGCAGCAAGTTAAAAGCAACAAGTTATATATAAGGGAACTCCCATAAGGTTATTAAAAGCAGCAAGTTATGTATAAGGGAACTCCCATAAGGCTATCAGCTGACTTTTAGCAGAAACTCTGAAGGCAAGAAGGTAGTGGCACAATATATTTTAAATGATGAAAGGGAAAAACCTACAACTAAAAATACTCTGGCATGGCTTTCATTCGGATTTCATAGAGAGATCAAAAGTTTTACAGACAAGCAAAAGCTAAAAGACTTCAGCACCACCAAACCAGTTCTAAAAGATATATTAAAGGGACTCCTTTAATTAGAAAAGAAAAGGCCACAACTAGAAATATAAAACTTATGAAAGGAAAAAAAAATCTCACTGATAAAGGCAAACATACAGTAAATCAACCACTTATAAAGTAGGAAGATTAAAAGACAAAAGTAGTAAAATCATCAATATCCACAATAGTTAAGGGACACAAAAACAAAATATAATATCAAAAACATTAAACATGGTGGTGGGGGAATAAAAATACAAGGCAGTTAGAATGCCTTCAAACTTAAGAGATCATCAACTTAAAATAATCACACACATACATACACGATACATATGTGTATATATATGTATATAGGTTGTTATATATGAACCACAGGGTAACCACAAATCAAAAACCTAAAATAGATACCAACACAAAAAAAGAGAAAGGAATCTAAACATAACACTAAGATAGCCATCAAATCAACAGGGAAGCAAAAGAAGAAAGGAGAAAAAAAAAAACAAACTACAGAAACAACCCCAAAACAATTAATAAAATGGCAATAAGTACATGCATATCAAGAATTGCTTTAAATTTAAATGGACTTAATGCTCCAATCAAAAGACATAGAGTAACTGAATGGATTAAAAAATTAAGATTCATACATATGCTTTCTACTAGAGTCATTACAGTTCTAAAGACACACAGAGACTGAAAGTAAGGAAATGAAAAAAAAGTACTCTATGAAAATTGAAACAAAAAAGACTGAGGTAGCACTGATAGACAAAATAGACTTTAAAACAAAAACTGTAATAAGAAACAAAGTATGATATGACATATGATAATGGGATCAACCCAACAGGAAGATATAACAATTGTAAATATAAATGTACCCAATATGGGAGCACCTAAATAAATAAAGCAAGTATTAACCACTATGAAGGGTGAAACTTACAGTAATACAATAGTAGAAGACTTTAACACCTCACTTATATTAAAGGACAGAGCATTCAGACAGAAAATCAGTAAAAAAAAACTGGCCTTAAATGACACATTAGAGCAGATGAAATTAATAGATACATATAAAATATTCCATCCCCAAACGATGGAATACACATTTTTTTTCAAGTGCACATGGGTCATTCTCCATAATAGATCACATCCTAGGCCACAAAATAAGTCTTCATAAATTTAAGAAGACTAAAATCATATCAAGCATCTTTTTCCATCAAACACTATGAGACTAGAAATCAATTACAAGAAAAAAAAAACTACAGAAAACACAAGCATGGTGGAAGCTAAACAATATGTTACTTAAATAACCAATCAGTAATAGAGGAAATCAAATGAAGTAAAAAAATACTTGAAGACAAACAAAAATGGAAACACAGCAATCCAAAATCTGTGGGATGCAGAAAAAGTAGTTCTAAGATGGGAGTTGACAGTGATACAAGCCTACCTCAGGAAACAAAAAAATCTGAAAGAAACAATCTGGTCTTGCACCTAAAGTGATAGAAAATAAAGAACTAAGAAAATCCAAAGTTAGTAGAAGGAAAGAAATAACAAAGATCAGAGCAGACATAAATAAAACAGAGACTTAACAGAATAAAAAGAGGGAGAGAGAGAAAAGTTCAATAAAACTAAGGGTTGGTTTTTTGAAAAGATCAACGAAATGGATGAACCATTAGACAGACTCATCAAGGAAAACAGAGAGGGCCCAAATAAATTGAAAAATGAAAAAGGAGATGTTACAACTGACACCACAGAAATACAAAGGCTCATAAGAGATTACTACAACCAATTATGTGCCAACCTAGAAGAAATGAATAAATTTCTAGAAATGTACAATCTCCCAAGACTTATCAGGAAGAATTTAGAAAATATTGGGTTGGCCAAAAAGTTCGTTTGGGTTTTTCTGTAAGACGTATGGGAAAACATACATCTTTTTCTGCAAGATGTAATGGAAAAAGCTGAATGAACTTTTTGGCCAATGGAATATGAAGACCCCAATTACAAGTAATGACATTCAGTCATTAATAAATAAATTAATATTTACTCAATCATTAATTAACAAATTCAATCAGTAATAAAAAAAAGTATTCTTAACAAAGTCCAGGCCCAGATGGCTTCATAGATGAATTCTACCAAATATTTAAAGAGTTAACATTGATCCTTCTCAAACTATTTGTAAAATTGAAGAGGAAGGAACACTTCCAAACTCATCTTACATGGCTAACATCACCCTGAATACCAAAACCAGAAAAAGAGACCACAAAAAAGAAAATTACAGGCCGACACCACTGATAAACATATATGCAAAAATCCTCAAAAAAATATTAACAAATCAAACAATACATTAAAAGAATCATACACCATGATCGAGTGGGATTTATCACAGTGACACAAGATGATTCAATACTCACAAATCAATCAATGTGATACATTACATTATCAAATTAAAAAAAAAATGATCATCTCAATAGATGTAGAAAAAGCTTTTGACAAAATTCAACATCTGTTTGTGATAAAAACTCTCGACAAAAATGGGTATAGAGGGAATGTACCTCAACATAATAAAGGCCATGTATAACAAACCTATAGCCAACATTATACTCAATGGTGGAAAGCTGAAATCATTTACTCTGAGACCAGGAACAAGATAAAGATGCCCACTCTTGCCACTTTTATTCAACCTAGTATCAGAAGTCATAGCCACAGCAATGAGAAAAGAAAAAGAAATAAAAGAAATCCAAATTGGAAAGGAGGAAGTAAAACTGTCCCTGTTTACAGATGACATGAATATATATAAATATATATAAAATATGTATATACTATATAATTTATATACATATATAAATACATAGAATATCCTAAAGACACCACCGCAAAACTATTAGAACTCACCAATGAATTCAATAAAGTTAATATACAAAAACTGTTGCATAGCTATATACTACCAATGAACTATCAAAAAGAGAAATTAAGAAAACAATCCCATTTATAATTGCATTTAAAAGGATAACATACCTAGAAATAAATCTAACCAAGGTGGTAAAAGTCCTGTACTCAGAAAACTATAAGACATTGATGAAAGAAACTGAAGCCACACAAACAATTGAAAAATATACTGTGCTCATGGATTGAAATAGTTAATATTGTTGAAATGACCATACTACTCAAGGCAATCAACAGAGTCAATGCAATTCCTATCAAACCCCAAAGGATTCTTTACCAAACTAGAACAAGCAATTCTAAAATTTGTATGGAAAAACAAAAAGACCCAGAATAGTCAAAAGCAATCTTGAGAAAGAAGAACAAACCTGGAGGTATCACCCTCCCTGATTTCAAACTACACTACAAACTACAGTAATCAAAACAGTATGATACTGGCACAAAAAAAGACACACAGATCAATGGAATAGAACAGAGTCCAGAAAGAAATGCACACTTATACGATCAATAAATCTATGACAAAAGAGGTAAAAGAGGTAAGAATACGTAATGGGGAAAAGACAGCCTCTTCAATAAATGATGTTGGGGAAACTGGATAGCTATATGCAAAAGAATCAAGAGGGTATTATGCTAAGTTAAATAAATCAGGTGAAGAAAAAGACCAATACTGCATGATCTCACTTACATGTAGAATCTAAGAAAACAAACAAACAAACAAAACAAAATGAAAAGAGACTCATAGATGCAAAGAACAAATGGGTGGTTACTAGAAGGGAGAGAGGTGGGGAGGTGGGTGAAATAGGTGAAGGGAATTAAGAGATACAAACTCCAGTTATACAATAAATAAGTTACAGCATAAGGAATACAGTCAATAATATTTTTGTATGGGGACAGATGGTTACTAGACTTATTGTGGTGATCATTTCATAATGTATTTCAATACATACTGTACTGTATGTATTCAATACATACTGTACATACATACGTACTGTATTTCAATTAAAAAATAGCTTGCAATTTTTAGACTATTTGAAAATAATGATGATAATTCAGGTCAAGCGTCACAATATGAAAGCATAGTTTTTAAAAAAAAATGATGCTGCAAAAGAATAAAGTTGAACTCCTACTTCATACCATACACAAAAATTAAGTCAAACCAAGTCACAGACCTAAATGTAAAGGCTGAAATTATAAAATGCTTGGAAGAAAACACAGAAGTAAAACTTCATGACCTTGTGTTAGGCAATAGTTTCTTAGAAACAACATGAAAAGCACAAGCAACAAAATAAAAGATAGGTAAATCGGACGTCATCAGAATAAAACAACTTTTGTATTCCAAAAGACATGATCAAGAAAATGAAAAGACAACCCACAGAATGGGAGAAAATATTTTCAATTTGTATAACTGATAAGGGTCATATACAGAGAATATATGAAGAACGCTTACAAAAGTAAAAACACAAATAACAATTTTAAAATGTGCAAGGGATTTGAATAGATATTTCCTCAAAGAATAAATACAAATTGCCAATAAGCACATGAAAAGATACCCAGTATCATCAGTTATTAGGGAAATTCAAATCAAAATCACAATTCAAATCATACCCACTAGGATGGCTATACCAAAAGACAGATAATAAGAAGTGTTGCTGTGGATGTGGAGAAACTAGAACCTTCATACATTGTTTGTGGGAAAGCAAAATGGTGCAGCCATTTTGGAAAACAGTTTGGTTGTTCCTCAAAAAACTAAACGGAATGGCCATGTGACCCAGTAATTCCACTCCCAGGTATATATGTGAAAGAAATGAAAATGTATGTTCCCATTAAAATGTGCACACAAATGTAAATAGCAGCATTATCCTTATAGCCAGAAAGTGAAAACAATCCATGATAAATAGATAAACAAAATGTGGTATAACCATATGATTGAATATTATTTCAACATAAAAAGTAATGAAATATTGATACATGGTACAACATGGATGAACTTTGAAAACATTATGCTAAATGAAAGAAACCATTCACAAAAGTCCAATTAATTCATCATTCCTATTGTTCTCTTTATATTAAATGTTCATAATGAGAAAATCTATAGAGACAGAAAAAGTTTGATTAACGGTGAGGGTGAGAGCAGAACAGATGGGGAGTGACTGATAGTGGGTACTTTCTGAGGTGATGAAAATATTCTAAAATTAGATAGTAGTGATTGCACAACTCTGTGAATATGCTAAAACTCACTGAATTGTACACTTTAAAATGATAAATTTTATGATTGTGAATCATATCTCAATGAAGCTATTATTAAAATAAAAGAATCACAATAATATAGATTTGTAGTCCTTATCTAAAATGTTTGAGGGACTTCCCTGGTGATCCACTGGTTAAGACTTTGCCTTCCAATGCAGGGGGTGCGGGTTCGATCTCTGGTCAGGAAGCTAAGATCCCACATGCCTCGCAGCCAAAAAACCAAAACGTAAAACAGAAGTAATATTGTAACAAATTCAATAAAGACTTTAAGGATGGTCCAGATTTTTTAAAGTCTTTTTAAAAGACTTTAAATATTTTTTTTAATTTAAAAAAAATTTTTTTTAGAAATTCTAATAAATAAATAAATAATAAAATAAAAATAAAATAAAATGGGCGAGATGTGTTTTGGAGACTACAGAAAGGTAATATGTCCCATGTCTACCATAATTACATGACACTCTTAGAGGACTATAGGGGCAGCACATCAATACTTCACAGCAAAATCTTATCAATATTGACACTGACTAGAAAAATAAATACTATGTAAGTAGTACCTTGTCATTTCAAAGATGGTTTGCCTCCAATTAGTTTGTGAAAACTTAGAAAAAAATAATTTTTCAAAACTTTTGTGTTTTGAAAATGTGAATAATGGGTGTTGAAGCCTTATAATGATGATGATTAATATTAGTAATAATAATAATATCAGCAGTTTCCATTTACTGTGTTAAGCATAGCGCATGCATTATCAGAAATTCTCATAATATTCCTGTGGGATAAGTACAATTAACCCCAACTGGGAAAACTAGGTTTTCTAATGATTAGGTGACTTTTCCAAGCATGCAGTTAACAAGGTAAGGGTGGAGATTTGAAATCAAATCTGTCTAATCACAGAGCACACTCACTTTCCTCTACAAGGAAGAGTGTGTTCAGATCATTTATCTGAGATATAGACTTTACATCTGTAAAATGGAGAAAAGAAATTGGGGGATTGTTTATATATCCCCCTCAGAGGAAAAACTGTTATAAATATAACATAAATGGGTATATACCAAGGCAACTTTTGCTTCATGAAGTTATAAGTCATAACATTAAAGAATTTTAGGGAGTGCTGTACTTGAAAAATTTAAGAACCATTATTCTAAATACTAATCTGATCATGTTGCTCTACAGTTCAAAAATCTGAAATAGATCCTCATTGCCCACAAGATGAGAATTGCTTTGCACTGACATTTAATAGCCTTCTTGGCCTGGGCTAGCAGGTCTTATTGCCTCAACTCCAGCCACTTTTTTTTCCAAATTCTGTTCCAGCTACTGAATTTCTTACATTTCCCAATCACATGACCCTACTGACAGCTTAGTGGCTTTACAAATCTTATTCTCCATGTTACCTTAGCCCCAGACTTAACTACCTTAAATTTACAAATATCCTTCAAAACCTTGTTTCAATGTCACTACTTCTGAAATAATTCACCTATACTTGCCAAACAAATATTTGATTATTAAATGATTGACATACAACCTACTTATTAAATGTAGTACATGCTTATCTATCTCTATAAGCACATAGAATTTTGGCATACAATAGTAAAGTATTCATTTTTTCTTCTTACAGTATTGCAGTATTAACTGATTTTTGTCTTTGGAAGTGATATTCTAAAATCTTTACATGAATTTTCTAAAGCACAGAGGTGAAAAAGAGAAAATTTGGATTATTAAATATAAAGAACAATAGATTCTTGGTTTTAACCCAAGTCCATATAAGACCAAAGAGTTGCTAGGGTAAGTAGAACATTGAAGGGCAATAACAGTAAATCTGGGTACCGTGAATTGAAAAGAAAGTTTCAGTCTTATACACTAAAGTCCATATATACAGTTTAGGTTAGGAGTTGCAAAGTTTTTCTGTAAAGGGCCAGATCATAAATATTTTAGGCTCTGCAGGTCAAGAGACAAAATTAAGTTATAACTCAATTTTGTCACTGTGATTTGTAGTGCTCTGAGAAGCAATGCAAAGCTACTATGAGAGCACCACATTTACATCTCTGTTGCAATTACTCAACACTGCTGTTTTAACACAAAAGCAGCTATAGGCAATATGTAAACAAATGAGTGTAGCTGTGTTCCAATAAAACTTTAATTATAAACAATAAAGTTGGAATTTCATATAATTTTCACATTGCAAAATATCATTGTTTTGATTCTTTTCAACCATTTAAAAACATAAAAACTATTCTTGGTTCATGGGTCCTACAAAAACGAGCCAGATGTGGGTGGGCTCCAGGTCATAGTTTGCTGAGCTATGGTTTATTTTTTAATCTATTCATACTCTTGAATTACCACGTTTCAGCTCTGGCATAAATAAATCAAAAAATCACAATGTTTTATTTAAATTTACGTTGCTGTTGCTGAATTAATTTTTACATTATATATCTTCTCATGCAGTTTTTTTTGTTACATTTGAATTTTTAACTAGACTTAACATAATTATTAAAGCCACCTCTATATTCTAGGGCTCTGAGATATATCATCAATTTTGTTTGTTTTTTAATATACCATCACTTTTGTATTTATATTGTATCAGCTTCTTATAAATTATTGTCCTTTTCCCCCCCAAAGCAAAAAGTATGTAGTTTAGAGTTCTTTATATACTTAAGAGTGGTTTTCTGTCGCTGTGTGTGAACAAAACAGATTGCATGGAATTTTGTTTTAAACTCTAAAAATGTTGCTCTGTTGTCATCTCGTATTTAATACTACAGAAAAGAAGTCTGAGACCAGCTTAATTTTTGTTTCCTGATAATAATATACAATTTTTTCTCTCTTTCTATATATATGAAAATTTTTTTCCTTTATCATTATAATTTGAAAAAAATTTTGATATTGTGTCTCTGAGTTGTTACATCTCATATAAGAAATATCCTTTCTGCATACATTGGTCATTTTTTAGTTAATAAAACTTTTATTTCCTGTTATCCCTTTGTTTGTTACTTTTTTTCAAATGTTCTGTTCTCTTGTTTAGGAACAATTAGCTATTTTCTAGTCTCTCCTTCAGAAATTCCAAATGTTCATATAATGGACTTCATCTTTCTCTCTTTTCATGCATTCAGTATTTCAGCTAGGACATTTTTTCAAGTCTATTCTCCACACATTAGATTTTCTACTGTAACATCAGTTCTGCTCTTTACTACCTCAAATATGAACTTTTAATATGTTATTGTGATAGGCAGAAATGTCCCTCCTCAAAGATGTCCAAGTTCTAATTCTTAGAACTTGTGAATATGTTACCTTACATTGCAAAAAGAACTTTGCAGATGTGATTAAATGAAGAACCTCCTGGATTATCCAGCTGAGTCTTTAAATGTTGTTAAGTTTTCCTAGTTGTGGTCATAATGTATTTGACTACAAAAGAATAGTCAGAGAGATGCAATGTTGCTGGCTTTGAAGATGGAGGACGGGAGCCATAAACCAAAGAATGTGGGTAGCCTCCAGAAGCTGGAAAAGGCAAGGAAACAGTCTCTCCCAGAGCCCCCAGAAAGGAATGCATCCCTGCCAATACCTTGATTTCAGCCCAGTAAAACCTATATCAGACTTTGAAATACAGAAATTATACAGCATGAATATAAAACTAATACAGTTCTCACATTTTTCAGTTTTTTTGTCCTCTTTTTATCTTATTCTCTTCCTAGTGTCACTTAATTGTTGCTCTTTTTATATGAAGTTCTCCTATCCATAGAGGCTATGCATTCTTGCATGTGTTAGATATCAAAAAATTCCTTCAAATATTCTTCCTTAGCTTAAAATTCTTCTCAGATTTTCACAGGTATGCCTATGAGTATTCTGCCAATTTCCTTTTCCCTGGTTTTGTGGGAATTTTTTGTTCTACTTTATTCATTTCAAATGCTGAATTTATCCAGAAAGTCCTGGCATTGAAAGAGCCTGTATAGATCATTTCTACATAGCCCAGTGTTTTCCAAGTGTGTGCATGTGTGGAGGGTGAGGGGGATGTTGAGGGAAGGAGAAGAGACAGAGAATAGACCTCTATGAACAGACAAAATGAAATCAGGAACTGGGATATTCTTTTTAAAATTATACCTAAAAAATATCTAATACACTCCTGCCCAGAAAGATTCAGTGCTATAAACTGCTATAAGTGAATCACTGTGAATAATGAGAATTTTCACAATACTCAAGCATATTCTTCAGAAAAAACTGGTAGAAAACAATAAATCTTCAACTCTTTCTATTCACAAATAAGGAACTTGATGCCTGGAGACATTATAAAACCCAACAAATGATATATCTATTGCTGGAACCAAGTCTAAAACTTTCAGTCCAGCGCACTTTCTAGCTGGTGTAGGTTATAAACTGTAATCTACAATTAGGATTTTGTCACAGGTATCCATATAATTTCTTATTCTATATCTTGCAATATTTGAATATTTTAAAATTCAAAGTATGTAAAAAATGCTTTTTGTATAAACTATCTTCCCTTCATCTTCCCCAAAATTTTAAGTTGTTCAATCTAATTGGTCTGCTGTTTTTGCACTTTGTCCTACATAATACTACTATAGAAGAACTAAGCTACTTTATTCCTGCTTCATTCTCCATGTTTAATGGCTTGAAAACCATGAAATTGAAAAGATCCTCTCATTTACAGAACTGTCTCCACCTTCTGATTCAACACAACAGAGTTTGTTAAACCACTGAGTACAGAGTATTTATCTTTCTATTGTTAACATTTCAAAACTAAAAAGTAAGCTAAGAAGTCATCTTTTCTTTTTGATGAAAATATATACCTAATCACTATATTGTTGCAAAGATACTTAACACTTGTACCATATAAGAAAGAATTAAATGTATATAATAGGGATGAAAAAAATTTAGCTCTAGGAGCCTATGATTCTTATATGTTCAGTAAGGATATATTCAGTCTTAAGGATATTAAATACGATGAACTATGTATTGCTATTTTCCATTAATGTAATTTTAGTCATTCTGAGAGAATACCAAAAGATAACTACATTCTAAGCAGTGTTTTTATTAAGACCTTCACATTTAGAGTCAAATCTATTGATATCAAAAACATGGTAGATACTCAATAGATGAATGGATAAAGAAGATGTGGTGTGTATATATACAATGGAATATTACTCAGCCATAAAAAGAATGAAATCTTTCCATTTGTGACAACATGAATGGGCCTAGAGGGTATTATGCTTAGTGAAATAAGTCAGACAGAGAAAGACAAATACTGTAAATTACCACTTACATGTGGAGTCAAAAAAATAAAACAAACAAATGAATATAATGAAACAGAAACAGATTCACAGAGAACAAACTAGTGGTTACCAGTGGGGAGATTGGAAGAGGTAGGGGCATGATAGGGATAGAGGACTAAGTGGTATAAACTACTATGTATAAAATAAATATGACACAAGGATATATTGTACAACACAGGAAATATAGCTAATATTTTATAATAACATTAAGTGGAGTATAATCTATAAAAATTTTGAATCACTCTGTTGTAAACCTAAAACTAATATTGTAAATCAACTACACTTCAATTAAAAAAAATAAAAAGAAAGAAAAAACATGGCACATATGAACAAAGACTAGGGTGAAATTTGGCCTAGTTTCATGTTTCTATATGGAGGAACTTCCACTGGAATAGTCTGGAGATGATTTTGGCATTGGAGTAGGGGAAGGAAAGCTTTCATTGAGCTGGTGGACCTCTACATTATACAATATTCAGCATCCTTAAATGTCAGGGTCCTAAAAGTCAGTAGCTTTTAAAGATATCATAATAATTTAATAACACCTCCACATATTTCAAATGGCCCAGAGGTACACTCCAGGATGAAAAACCAGAGCACTAGATTAACAGTCCTGGCCTCAGATCCCACTCTGTATTCACAGCTTCCCAACAGGGGAGTTACATGATCCGTAGCTGAAATCCTTTGGCCCGTATTATTCCAATGGGTAGAGATAACCTGTTATAAACCTGTAAACACTAGGGGTTTATCTTCTTTTTTTTCCCTCTCTGCCCTGGATCATACAGACCAGCAATTCTGAGTAAGTGCATCTGTTCTTTAAACTGAAGTTTTCTCTCACTGGACTAAAGTCTAGGTTCTGAGAAAGGGAGTGGAGCTAAAAAGGGGAAGGAAGTTCTAGTACTCATTTTTGGTCTCCCACTGAAAGCACTATGTCCAATCAGCTCTGTAGTAAGGAAGCAGATCTTGCCAACTCCACCTGTCTGTTTACAAATTCGAGAGAAGAGCTATTATTTATTGAGGCCCTAAAACTTTAATTCCATTAGAATTCTTGCTATAATCAGTTTGTCTTTATTCTAGTTTCTCCACTAGAAATGAAGTGAGTTGAGTAAACAAAGGAATAAATATTAAACAGTTCGAATAAAATTATAAGTGCTAAACAAACAATCAGTGCTCCTAAATACTCTTATGTTTATTACAAAAGCTATATATTTTTCCTTTTCATTGTTTTCTCTGTCTAATGATAGTATCTACTACTGATGCCCACTTTTACCGATCAAGCTAGATAAAGGTACATTAACAAACAAAATATCTCTATTTCTAGCCTTCCATTTTAATACAGAAAACAGGAAAAGAGCCAAAGTGGAGTCAAACACAATATTTTTTAGACACGGGAAATTATAATGTTATAAAAGATCATTCGTTTAAATTAAATAATTCTAGTAGCATACACTAAAAGTAATCAGCTTTTCTTTGTCCAAAATGGACTTTCATAGAAGAGAGAATTACATAAATAAAATTTTATATTTTCCCAAAATATTTGACAATAATTTATCTTTTACTTGCTTAAATATAAAAATATTCTTTAAGAGGATGATCAAAGGGCATCTGGAATAAAATACAATTTACATGTTTTTGAAAGACAGCAACAGTTTATTGATCATTGGTAGCTCATGTTTGTTAAATACTAAATACAGAAAAGAAAAGAAAAGAAAAAGGATTCACTGAAGACCATGAACTAAGGTAAGCTACAGTGAGATGCACTGTGTAAGAAAGGAAAGAGACCCAATTCTGCTCCCAGCCAAGTAGTTTTGGATATAAATTACTCACTCTTTGGAGTGAGGTAAGGTGGGAGAGTAATTTCCTTAACCCTCAAGAAGTTGATCAAAAACAGATGTTCTTTATCCAAGGTCCACTTATGCTTGTAATTGTGTTTTTTTCTAAGGGGAGAGTCAATGGTATATGACACCAAAAAGCTCACTCATCGTTGAATTAGAAAGTACTCTTTACCAATTCTTTCAGGCTATGAATATACTTGAAAAAAATCTAGTGGTGTCAATGGAAAGAAATATATATCATGCAAGACATTTCAGGTACTAACAAGAACTAATACAGAATCAACAACAGAGATCATAGAGACAAAAAGATAGATTAAAAGTGTAATCAATAACAGTTTACATTCGTGTAGATCATTACTTTAATAACACTTTCACAACCAATTATTCCTCCTTACTTTTTAGAAATAAAGGGCACATAAGTATCTCCACTTTCCAGATGAGAAAACAGTTATGAGGGTTACTGCCCAAGGGCAAATATTTCCAGACTCTGCTACATTCCTGACTTTTAGGCCAGTCTTCTTCCCAGTGGTAACAAGTAGTACAAGCTTCCTTCTTGGGGATTTATACAGTAAACCTAGCAGAAGGAAGTAAAAGCAGACTCTTAGCTCCTTTGTATTTTCTCTCTGGAATGTTTGTTCTGCTGTAATCATTAAATATGGGACAGTGACGCAAAAGAGGGCTTTATAGGGTTAGTACCACCCTTCTCCATAATAGGGTCCGAAAGGGAGATCATATATTAGGTCATGTCCAATAATGAACTGCCTCAACTTCCTGAGAAGCTCATTGAGCTCAAACAGCAGCACCAATTAAAAAGAATTCCAGGTGGAAGATATCAGATCTTCTATCTCCCTTTTCCTAGTCATCCACATGGACACCATGTGGGTTCAGGGATTCACCAAACACCAGGAAAAGACCCATCCCGCCCCACCATCCTGGCAATAAAGCCACCTAAGGCTGCCTGAAGCCCTTCTCTGCACATGTTTTGGTCTGCAGATACTTGTTCATTTTAGAAGGGGAGGTGAGAAAAAATGTTGAGAAGAGTAACATGAGAGAGGGAGGCCTGAGCGGGAACTATAGACGCAGAGATCACGACAGTGAAATTAACAGACGCGAATTAACTGACAGCATACGGGAGCCAGCCCCTACCCTAGTGGAAGGCCTTGGGATGTGGGTGGGGCTACGGTTCTAGGGCCCAGCAGCCAGCGCCAGACACGCTGGCAGGGCGGGAACCGCGCGTTCCTTAGCAACCACGGCGGCCACGCCCACCCACCGCACTAATCCCGCGCCCGCCATCCCCACCCCCACCGCGATCTCCCTGCTCTCTGGGAAGGGTCCTTAAGTTATTACCGTACCTACTGGGTTTCCCGGGCTCTGGGTTCCTCGTCTTCCAGAGCACCCCCTCCGCCCAGCCCGCCCAAGTGCCGCTCCCAGGGGCGGATCGAACGTCTCCTAAACGCATTGGGGGCCCACTAAGGAGGTGCACCTGCTTTCAGTCCCCGACCCCGAGCTTCCCGAGCAGGGCCTCCCCAATCCCCTCGCCCTCGCGGGACACACACACCTTAGCTCAGCCAACGCAAGGGCCAACAAACTATGTGTCCGGCTGGAAATGTTGCTGTCCACGGTCCTGTCACTCAGAGGAGGGGGCGGGACGAGCCTGCTGCACACCCCTACTCCTAGAGGGCGGTACGGAAAAGAGGCGGGGCTCGACGGAAAGGGGCGGGAGTAGCCTAAACTTGCGCTCCGATTGGTCATTCTCTCTCCCGCCTCTGCGCGGGTCCTGGAAGGAAATGCACGGAACCTGTGGCATTTCCTTTTGACGCGATTCCCAGGCTCTGATACCTGTTTCGCAAAGTGACCATGGAAACTGAAAATAAGGACTGCGACTTGTTTTTCAATATAAAGCACAGAAATACGTTCTTTTGATTCTTGAACTTTTCTCACGTAACACACATACACACATCCCCATCCACACTCTGGGGGGGGCATCCCTGGATGGAAGAATGAACTGTCTGAAAACGATGTTGTTTGCTGATTCAAGCTTTTAACAGATTAATCAGTTTAGGAAAGGTGATTCCTGAAATCTGACCAACAACTAAGATTTGGAGATATGTCCAGGTACCCAGTCTTCACACCTACAAAATTGGAATGAAATATTGTTATTAGTTATTATTTGCAAAGCATCTGACAATTGAATGATTTATATCTTATATAATCCTCAAAACACCCATTGCGAGATGTTATTATCCACAGCTTAAGAACGAAGAAACTGAGGCTGTGAGTGACGTTTATTCTTCAGTCGTTCAACACATGAAAAAGTGCCTGCAGTCATTATTTTTATACTGTGATAAATTGAACTCAAATTTCTTTAAAAAAAATTATGTGACTTCCAATATAATTTTTCTCTTGCTGAAATATAAGTCACTTTTCTCTAGGACAGCACATCAAATCTTTAAAAACAAACGAACAAACAAAAGGAAACCTTGAGAAAGGAAATAGCATGCAAAAGAACTGGACAAGTATAAACAGACTGGAAGATCCTCTGAAATCTCCCAAGATATCAGGGCCAGGAATTGAGTCTAAAAAGGTACTTTTATTTTCTGTCCTTCTAAATCCTTTGTTGGTCTCCAGTTCCTCTTCCAGAAATAAAGGTAGAGTTAAATGAGACTAATACTCTTGACCAGATTTGCATGTGTGCAGCTTTAAAATAATAAAATCCTTTTTTGTTCTATATTGTACCAATACCCAGAAGTGTTTGTCTTGTCAGATAAGGTAGTAAGAAAGAAAATAAAAACAAACAAACAAAAACAATGCCTCTGGATAAGTGCTTTGAGATTCAATTAAAATGGCCACTATACTATGATAAAATTGTTAGAATAAAAGAAACACATTCCAATTGCAAATGCTTTTATTCTCCTCCTGCTGAATTTCCAAATTCTTCTGAAAGTTTGCTAGCTATGAATACCTCTGTACAAAAAATTTCTTCATTTGTATGACTCATGATCCCGATTGTTACTTCAATCTTTTAAAAATATTTGGTTTTACACTAAAAAGTGCTCTGATTGTATATTAATAAGTACCTTATACAAATAAATACTGTAAGATTTAAATGAAAATGGTGAATTATTTATTTGAATCCTTTTCCAATTGCATATTCAAATAAGTACAACAAATGTGTTTGAATATTCTCACATATATAAGAAATTATACATTTAAATAAATGTATTATATGCATGTAAATGTGTAATCATTGAAATAAACACAGCTGTATACTCCCCATATGTATAACTCCAGATGTTTGAAGTATATATTCAAATTTCTGGAACTCTACACCTTGGTATCTATTTAAACATCTCGTAGAAAATAGTGTGTTACACATACACAGGAATAAATTTTCAAACTGTATCCACAGTGAGGAAATAAGGTTAGAACAGTGAGTAATGAGTCTCTGCCAATGAATTTCTTACCTTGAACATATCCTTATGAGATAGCTTTTCCTTGCAAATTGTCTGCAAGTAGTTTACTGATCTATAAGGTGGGCACTAGCGAACTTACCTTCCATGAATATGGCTATTGCAAAGTAGTTTTGGAAGCATCTTTTAAAATAATTAAACTCCAAAAAATCATGTTACAAATTAAGTTTTAATACTTTACACTTTTGGTGTGGGAGAGTCTCATGTTATCCAGGCCTCAATTATTTATTTTTCAACTCATGCTTGTTCTCCAATACTTGGAACATGTATAATTTAAAATTCCCTCCTAGGCACAAATATATATTAGAAGAAATTCTGAGGAATACACTAACCAAATATCAAATAAAATATATCTAGGGACATTGAACAAGAAATAAATGGCTTTACATAAAATTAAACATCCAGATACATGTTATGAATATGCCTATTTCTTTATTATATAGTGGCAGATATGTCATTTAGTTAAATTTGTGGTAAGTTGAATTGTAAACTAGAATCTAATAATTATATGTGCCATCATCTTTCGTCTAGATAAATGTGCATATAGATTGAAATTTGGGAGAATCATTTTGGATCAATTTGCAGAAATTATAATCCTGTCAAAATGTATGAAATTCATTGAATATATTAAAATAAGAAATAGCATATCAAATTACTTAATCTTGTTAAGCAGTCTTTTGCCTCAGATTTTAAAAGTTGAATTATCCAAATTTGCTTTCTCAGTAGCTGGAATCGGCTACTTACTAGGTCAAACACACATATTATTTCTGTGGGATTGTCCTAGAACAACATCAGGGAGGTGTTTAGGGTGAATTTTGTTTAAAAATTTAAACGAATGATTTCTCATGTAAGTTCATTTAAAAACTCTGTGATCCTCTAAGTCCGTACTTGAAAGTCTTGGTTTTAATCTATTGTACTATATTTAAATCACTTAACAAAACCTGGAAAATGGGTATGTTTTCTTAAAGAAAGCCTTCCTTTACAAAACTCAGAAAATTAATAAACTTTAAAAAAACATTTTTATTGATTTCTATATTTGAAATTACAGTTATATAGCACATATATAGAATGAACTCCATGAAGAGAACTGACATGTTATTAAACACATATTTCAGTGTTTGTTTGCTTTTTGAATAATTGAATGCAATATTGTCTCTGAAATCTAGAAGAAGATTACCTCAAAAAGTTCTTCAGATGATTAATAGTGAGAACATATATAGAGAATTATTTTATGTACACAGAAGAAATATGGACCATATATTACAAATATTTTGAGGATATAATTTCAAATGTAGAGTTGCCAGCTATTTCTTTAATCATCAAATGGCATACATAAAAAGCATAACTTGTAGTGAGCTGAAAATGTTCACATTTACTTCTTTTTTTCTGCTTATTGAGCATTTAACCCAAAATGTCAATGACATATTTCACAAACATTTCTCAAATCAGGATGCAGCTCATAAATAATTCCCTGATAGCATTTTCTCTTTCTTAGTGGTACACATAATATTGGTAATATACTCCCCTTGTGTATTACTTCCTCAGTTTCTCCAACTCAAATTCAAGTGTCCCCTTACCATGCTTTACTGGTTCCTTTGTTAATAGTCATTCATCACTTTTTAGTATAATTTATACATAATTTACTTATATATTATGTAAATTGTTTATTATCTTTCTTCACCTCAGAATGTAAGTTGCTTGAGAGTAGAGATCTATTCTGTCAGTTTTATTAATTGATGTATCCCAGGTGCCTAACACCTAATAGGTACACAAGAAAAGTTTTAATTAAATTAATTGCTGTA
Source organism: Neophocaena asiaeorientalis asiaeorientalis (assembly GCF_003031525.2). Taxonomy (NCBI): domain Eukaryota; kingdom Metazoa; phylum Chordata; class Mammalia; order Artiodactyla; family Phocoenidae; genus Neophocaena; species Neophocaena asiaeorientalis. The sequence goes on along the minus strand of NW_020176110.1, from coordinate 122,707 downwards.
ATCGATTTGTTTTAATTCCTTATACTATTCTAACTCATGAATATGCCACAATTCCTATATCTATTGTCCTGTGATAGTGCTTTAGGGCTGTTTTTAGGTTTGTTCTATAACAGGGTGCTTATAAATATTTTTATATGATTTTCCTGGTGAAGATTCGCAAGAATTTCTCTTTGGCTTATAACCTGGAGTAAAATCACAGATTTCTAGAGCATGTGCACATTCTAAATGAAAATATAATACCAAAGTGTTTTTTCAAGGTGCTGTACTATTTTGCCCTCCTAACAGAAGTATTTCTGAGATTCAAATGTATTTATTTTCAGAAAGCCAAATTTTGTCTCTGTTAATTTTCTCTAATGTCTGTTTAATATTTCATTGATTTCTGCTCTTTGTTATTTCTTTTTTTCTATTTAATTTTCTTATTTGTCTATGTCTTTAAGGTGGAAACTAAAAAAAATTGATTTAAACTTTTATTCTTTAATAATATAAGCATTTAAATCTAGAAAATTACCTCTAAGAACCGCTTTATTAATATCCCATAAATTTTAGTATGTTGCGTTTTAACTAGAAGTCATTTGAAATTATTTTTAAATTTCCCTTTCTGTGAGTTTTTCTTTCATCACTGTTATTTGTTTAGAATTCTGTTGTTTAGTTTTCAAGTATTTGGGTGTCTTATAAATATCTTATTGTTACTGACTTTTAATTTCATTACAATTTGTTAGACAACATACTGTATAAGATTTCAAACTTTTGAAAATTATTGAGACTCATTTTATAGCCCAGCATATGGTTTATCTCAATGATTGCTCTCAGTGTACTAGAAAAGAATGTGTATTCTGCAACTGTTAGATGTAGTGTTCTACAATTCTAGGATTAATAGTATGCATACTTAAATAATTGCTAAGATTCATCAATATTATATCCATTAATATTACATATTTAGGAGGGATCCCCCTATGCTCTTCTTTCATACTACCCTCAGTTTTCTCCCCAACTCCAGCATTCCAGAGCTGGAGTTCACAGTTTCACACACAGTGCTTCACACCTCCTGTTCATAAATGATACTTCACAAATGTACAAACCTTGTAAGAGTGTAATTCTATTTTTCACACTCCCACCCTATCTTTTGTATTATTGTTGTCATGTATGTTTCTTTTAAATGCATTGTAAAACCTCAACTTAAAATTTTTACTCTAATTTTACCATTTCTGGTGTTTCATTCTTTCCTACATCTCCAATGGAACCAATTCCCTTCATATTGCAGAATTAGCAACACCAAGTGTGTTGGTGATACTTTCTCTCAGCTTTAGTTATCTGAAAAGGGCTTTCTTCCCTCTCTTTTTTGATGGTTATTTAGAATTCTGGATCTTCTTGCCTCCATGTTTCTGATGTGAGGTTTGCCATTATTTACCTAACTAGTCCTCTGTTGCAATCTATCTTTTTTTTCCCACCTCACACTGCTTTCCACATGTTACCTTTGGTTTTCAGCAGTGTGACTATCATGTATCTAGGTGTAATTCTCTTTGTATTTATCCTACTTTGATTGTGCTGAACTTCTTGGATTTATAAGCCAATACTTTATATCACTTGGAAAGCTTTGGATATATATTTTTTAATAAATTTTCTGGCCCATCATAAGTGATCTTTCACTCTGGGATTCCAGTTATATGGTGATAATTGTGTCACCCTAAATCCCTGAGGCTCTGTTAGTTTCCAAGCTCTTATCCTCTGTTCTTCAGATTGGATTCCCACTTCAACTGTCTTTACTCTGCCCTGAAGCTTATTCAGTAATTTTTAAAAGTCATTTACTGTAGAATCACTAAATTTCCATTTAAGTGTTATATTTCTATTTCACTACTGAGATTCCTTGACTCTTCACTCATTGTGGCCATATTTCCCATTAAGCCCTTGAACATATTTATAATAGCTGTTTTAAACACTTCACCTTGAAATTAAACATTTCCGCCTTCTCAACAACTATTTCTATTGACTGTTATTTTTCTTTGTTGTTGGTCATATTTTCCTGTTTCTTTGCAGATATGGTAACTTTCATTGTGTACTGGATGCTGTGGGTGATATGCTGTAAGGACACTGAATTCTGTTATATTCCTCTGAAAAGTGTTGTCGTTTTTTTTTTCTTGCAGTCAGTTCAATATATCCAATCAACTTGCATTTATGTAGGCTTGGCTCTATACTCTGTTACAGTGGATCAGTGAAAATTCCAAAATGTTTTCCAAGACCCTCTACATTGGCTATCTTCAAATTCCCTCCTGTTCTTGTCCAGGCTTGATTTTGAGCTTTGTTAGTATAGGTCTCCAGTAAGCCTTAGTGGTCATTGCACCTAAGCTATGGCCTTTCTGGTGTCTCAGTTTTATCCCTGAGTGTTTCTGAGGTTTCCTCACTCTACCTGGATGGGAATTTCATTTCCCATTTCTGGCCAACCTCTAATATCTTTATTACTCTCTCAATCTCACAACAACTAGTCTTTAGTAAGCCTTGTAAAGGTTTTCATTGTATATGCACAGCCTAATCCTTGAGTAAGGACTTATAGGGAACCCCCAAAGAGACTTTTGGTTCCTGACTTATGTGCATCTTTCTTCTTTCCTGCCTGCCCTGCAGATTCCAGCTAATCTGACAGCCCCAAATTCTGAAATCTGTCTCCACAGGCAAGTGGAACTGATGTGCTTTGCTTGTTTTCCAGCTTTGTAAGCTGTAATCAGGAAATTGACTTCAGACAGAGAGCTGCAGTGAGCATGGGACTTTATATCATGTTTTTTACTTCTCTCAGGGATGACAGCTATATGCTGACTTATGCCCAAGGCCTGAAATCTTGCCTCACATATCTTGTCCAGTTATTTAAGTAATAAGGCTAGTCTGTTACTAACTACTCTGCCATGGTTTAAAGCAGAAGTCTACATTGACATTTGTATTTTAATTCTGTATCTTGCAATTCTGCTAAACTTCTTTTTAAATTATCTGCATTATATTTTTTTCTACATAATTATGCCACCAGTAAATAATGACTATTTTATTTTTCTTTTTGAAATAATTTTTATGTCTTTTTCATGCTAAAATGTTGAATAGAAGTGATGATGGAAGGCATTCTTACATATTCTGTATTCTCAAAGGGAAAGCTTTAAATATTTTATCACTGAATGTTTGCTGGCTGTAAATTTTTTAATATTCTTTATTAGGTTAAGGAAGTTCCCTTTTATATCTAGATTTCAAAGACTTTTTTTTTAACAAAATCACAAGTGGATGTTAGTTTTATCAAATCTTTTTCTGCGCATTTTGAAATGATGATAAAGATTTTCAAATTTTCCTATTGGCGTTATGGCTTAAATTAATACTTTTCAATGTTGAATTTAACCCCAGTGGCTCCCCCACCATCCTACCAGGTATAGCTGAATCCCGGACTGGTGGCCAAGGTGAACAGCTGCCAGTACACAGGGCTTCAGTGGGTCATTGGAAACCAGAAACTTTCTACATCTTTTGGCATCATGTTACATGGGATAACAAAACCAGGAGGGTGAAAACACTACCTCTGTACCTGGGCAAGTTATCAGGGAAGTGAACAGAAAAAGAGGCAATAAGGCCAATCCCACCAAGTGGAAGGCCAACCAGTGCTCAGCCCTTAACATAAACCAAGACTTTCACTCGATCTTTACTGAGTTCCTGGATGTATCGCTCAGGGCCAGATTTATGGCATGAGAACTGTGCAGGCACACAGAACCTGCAGAAGGGCCTCCTGTTTGGTTAATGCTGTCCTATTGCCTTCATGAAATTCTTAATAATAATTTTATCTTTGAACTTGTCCTTTGTTAAGGAAGTTGAATTGGATACAGGAGCATGTGCATGAGCAGAGGAGATAAGCACAGTATGTTTGGCACCATTCCTGGGCATCCCATATGCATACAGAGTTCTGGATGCCCCAGGAGCACAGAATTCTGTTGGATTCCAGATGTGTGGTAGTTCAGCAACACTAAAAATACAAGTAAGACAGACAGAAGGCACTGCTTCTTCCTACAGAAGCTGAGAGGGAAACAAAAAAGTCTTTGGTTTTGGGGTTCTATCCTCCTTTGAATCTACCTCTACTGGGCTATTACTAGCAAGCCTGACTCTTACAGACATCCACCCTCCATTGTATGTTCCCCTTCCCCAGTCAGCACCAGTGAGCATGAAAGGAACTCCCACAAAGAAGGATACCTGGTGTATAAGATGGTTTACCTGGGTGGCCTGCTCCTATGGCCACCTCAGTTTCTGCTGGTAAGAAATGAGTGATAGCATATCATTTACAGTAAAAGAGCCTTAAAACTGTGTACTTCCATTTATTCAGCCTTTGTGATACAGTTATCATGCATTTTATTTCTTCATTTGTTATGGCCTTGATAATACATGTTATTATTTGTCCCTTAACAATTTAATTTTCCTTCAGAAAGGTTTTAAAAATAAGCAGAGGTTTTTTTTTATATTCACCCACATATTTATCATTTGCAGTGTTCTTTATTTCTTTGTGTAGATGCATGTTTCCATCTGGTATTATTTTCTTTCTGCTTGAAGGACTTCCCTGAACATAACTCATGGTGCTAATGATGAATTATTTTACCTTTTGTATGCCTGAATAAGTCTCTATTTTGCCTTCATTTTTGAAAGATATTGTTGCTGGGTATAGAATTCCAGGTTCTCATTTTTCATTTCAGTATTTTAAATGTTACTCCACATTCTTCTGCCTTGCATTGATTGCAAAAAGAAGTTTTCTATCTGCAATCATCTTATATCTGTTCTTCTTTAAGTAATGATTCTTTTTTCTTTGGCTGTTTTTTAAAAATTTTCCCTTTAGCAGTCACTTTAAGAAATTTGATTGTATGTCATGGTATAGACTTCTTCATGTTGCTTCTGTTTGAAGTGTGTTGAGCTTCTTGGATTCTTGGTTTTATAATTTTCATCAGATTTGTAAAATTGTCAGTCACTATTGCTCCAAATATTTTTTCTATTCCTTACTCTTCTGTCTCCTTCAAGTACGCCAGACACATACATTGGACTACTTGATCTGTCAGTGTGTTTTAATATTTTTTTCTCTATATATATAATTTTGGATAGTTTTTATTGTTTTATGATAGTTTTATTGTTTATTGCTTTATATTTTAAGTTCATTTATATCTTCTGCTGTTAATCCCACCCAGTGTATATTTTTACTATCAGATATTTTATGGAACTAGAAATTCAATTTGATACTTTTTTGATATCATTCATTGCTTTTCTTAATATATTCATCTTTCCCTCTACCTTATTGCACATTTGGAAGATAATTATATTAACTGTTTTATTATCCTTGTCTACTAATTCTATCATCTGTCACTTCTGAGTCTGTTACTGTTGATTGAATATTTTTTTTCTTTATATGGGTGATTTCTTTGCACATCTGGCAATTTTTTAACTGAATGCCAGATATTTTGAACTTTACCTTGCTGGATGCTAGATATTTTTATGTTCCTAAAATATACCTGAGGATTTTTTTTTTGTGGAAAGCAGGTGTTACTAGACACAATTTAATCCTTTTCAGGGTTGTTTTAAGTTTTGTAGGAAGAAGCAGAGGAGAATTTGGTCTATTAATATTTCTCCACCACTGACCGAATACACTTTTGTTTATTCTAACCCTTTGAATTATGATGTTACTACTATTGAATTACTACTTTGGCTGGTAAGGACACAAACTTTTCCTGACCCTGTGTTAACCCTGCAGATATTTCTTTCTGTTTCTTCCAAATAGTACTTTTTAAAAATTCAGGTAGTTTCCTGACACTGATTCACTGATCACTATTCAGTTGAAATTCAAGAAGTAATTCCTTTATCTATGCAGAGCTCTCACTCTATAGGACTCTCCTGTCTGCTATTTGACCCTGTGAACTGCAGCTGCCTTGACCTCACCAGTTCTCAACTTCATTATCTCAACTGAGCAACACCACCAGGCTCCACCTAGGTGTCTTTTCCCTGAACTATGGGCTGGAAACACTATCCAGGGTGCAAGTAAGGCAGTCATAGCCCTCAGTTAATATTTTTTTTCTCCCTCAGAAATGACTGTCCTGCTGCATAATGCCCAGTGTTTAAAACCATTATTTGAAACCAGGAAGAAATAGAAAACATGAACAGACCAATCACAAGCACTGAAATAGAAATTGTGATTAAAAATCTTCCAACAAAAAAAAGCCCAGGACCAGATGGTTTCACAGGTGAATTCTATCAAACATTTAGAGAAGAGCTAACACCTATCTTTCTCAAACTCTTACAAAATATAGCAGAGGGAAGAACACTCCCAAACTCATTCTACAAGGCCACCATCAACCTGATACCAAAACCAGAAAAAGATGTCACAAAGAAAGAAAACTACAGGCCAATGTCACTGATGAACATAGATGCAAAAGTCCTCAACAAAATACCAGCAAACAGAATCCAAAAGCACATTAAAAGGATCATATACCATGATCAAGTGGGGTTTATTCCAGGAATGCAAGGATTTCTCAATATATGCAAATCAATCAATGTGATACACCATATTAACAAATTGAAGGAGAAAAACCATATGATCATCTCAAGAGAGACAGAGAAATCTTTCAACAAAATTCAACACTAATTTATGATAAAAACCCTGCAGAAAGTAGGCATAGAGGGAACTTTCCTCAACATAATAAAGGTCATATATGACAAACCCACAGACAACATTGTCCTCAATGGTGAAAAACTGAAACCATTTCCACTAAGATCAGGAACAAGACAAGGTTGCCCACTCTCACCACTCTTGTTCAACATAGTTTAGGAAGTTTAGGCCACAGCAATCAGAGAAGAAAAATAAATAAAAGGAATCCAAATCGGAAAAGAAGAAGTAAAGCTGTCACTGTTTGCAGATGACATGATACTATACATAGAGAATCCTAAAGATGCTACCAGAAAACTACTATAGCTAATCCATGAATTTGGTAAAGTAGCAGGATACAAAATTAATGCACAGAAATCTCTTGCATTCCTATACATTAATGATGAAAAATCTGAAAGTGAAATTAGGAAAATACTCCCATTTACCATTGCAACAAAAAGAATAAAATATCTAGGAATAAACCTACATAAGGAGACAAAAGACGTCTATGCAGAAAATTATAAAACACTGATGAAAGAAATTAAAGATGATTCAAATAGATGGAGAGATATACCATGTTCTTGGATTGGAAGAATCAACATTGTGAAAATGACTCTACTACCCAAAACCATCTACAGATTCAATGCAATCCCTATCAAACTACCACTGGTATTTTTCACAGAACTAGAACAAAAAAATTTCACAATTTGTATGGAAACACAAAAGACCTCGAATAGCCAAAGCAACCTTGAGAACGAAAAATGGAGCTGGAGGAATCAGGCTCCCTGACTTCAGTCTATACTACAAAGCTACAGTAATCAAGGCAGTATGGCACTGGCACAAAAACAGAAATATAGATCAACAGAACAGGATAGAAAGCCCAGAGATAAACGCATGTGCATATGGTCACCTTATCTTTGATAAAAGATGCAAGAATATACAGTGGAGAAAAGACAGCCTCTTCAATAAGTGGTGCTGAGTAAACTGGACAGGGACATGTAAAAGTATGAAATTAGAGCACTCCCTAACACCATATACAAAAATAAACTCAAAATGGATTAAAGACCTAAATGTAAGGCCAGACACTATCAAACTCTGAGAGGAAAACGTAGGCAGAACACTCTATGACATAAATCACAGCAAGATCCTTTTTGACCCACCTCCTAGAGAAATGGAAATAGAAACAAAAATTTTAAAATGGGACCTAATGAAACTTAAAACCTTTTTCACAGCAAAGGAAACCATAAACAAGACCAGAAGACAACCCTCGGAATGGGAGAAAATATTTGCAAATGAAACAACTGACAAAGGATTAATCTCCAAAATTTACAAGCAGCACATGCAGCTTAATAACAAAAAAACAAACAACCCAATCCAAACATGGGCAGAAGACCTAAATAGACATTATTCCAAAGAAGATATACAGACTGCCAACAAACACATGAAAGAATACTCAACATTATTAATCATTAGAGAAATGCAAATCAAAACTACGATGAGATATCATCTTACACTGGTCAGAATGGCCACCATCAAAAAATCTAGAAGCAATAAATGCTGGAGAGGGTGTGGAGAAAAGGGAACACTCTTGCACTGTTGGTGGGAATGTAAATTGATACAGCCACTATGAAGAACAGTATGGAGTTTCCTTAAAAAACTACAAATAGAACTACCATATGACCCAGCAATCCCACTACTGGGCATATACCCTGAGAGAACCATAATTCAAAAAGAGTCATGTACCAAAATGTTCATTGCAGCTCTATTTACAATAGCCAGAACATGGAAGCAACCTATGTGTCCATTATATGGTGAATGGATAAAGAAGGTGTGGCACATATATACAATGGAATATTACTCAGCCATAAAAAGAAATGAAATTGAGTTATTTGTAGTGAGGTGGATGGGCCCAGATCTGTCATACAGAGTGAAGTAAGTCAAAAAGTGAAAAACAAATACCGTATGCTAACACATATATATGGAATCTAAGAAAAAAAAAAAAAAGTCATGAAGAACCTAGGGGTAAGATGGGAATAAAGACACAGACCTACTAGAGAATGGACTTGAGGATATGGGGAGGGGGAAGGGTAACCTGTGACAAAGTGAGAGAGTGGCATACACATATATACACTGCTAAACGTAAAATAGATAGCTAATGGGAAGCAGCTGCATAGCACAGGGAGATCAGCTCGGTGGTTTGTGACCACCTAGAGGGGAGGGATAGGGAGGGTGGGAGGCAGGGAGATGCAAGAGAGAAGAGATATGGGAACATATGTATATGTATAATTGATTCACTTTGTTATAAAGCAGAAATTAACACACCATTGTAAAGCAATTATACTCCAATAAAGATGTTAAAAAATAACAAACATTATTTGAGATGCCCAATATTTGGTGAGAAAAAGGCCACCTCCAGGAGGGCTCACACCAATGAGTACTCCCCAAAACTACCACCACCAGTGTCTTTGTTCTCACAATGAGGCACAGCTGGCCCCGCCTCCACTGGAGACCCTCCAATACTAGCAGGTAGGTCTGACCCAGGATCTTATGAGGTCACCGCTTTTTCCCCTGGGTCCTGGTGTGCCTGAGACTTTGTATGCACCCTCCAAGAGTGGAGTCTCTGTTTCCCCCAGTCCTGTGGAATTCCTGCTATCAAACCCCACTGGCCTTCAAAGCCAGATGGTCTGGGGACTCCTTCTCCCAATGCCAGACCCCCAGGCTGGGGATTCTGACCTGGGGCTCAGAACTTTCACTCCTGTAAGAGAACCTCTGTGATATTGTTATTTTCCAATTTGTTGGTCACCCACCTGGCAGGTATAGGATTTGATTTTATCATGATTGCACCCCTCCTACCATCTCGTTGTGGCTTCTTCTTTGTCTTTGGATGTAGGATATCTTTTCTGGTAGGTTCCAGCATTTTTTTGTTGATGGTTATTCAGCAGTTTGCTGTGATTTTGGTGTTTTTGTGAGGGGGGGTAAGCTCAAGAGTTTCTACTCCACCAACTTTGTAGTTGTTTTAGGTAAAGGTTAGATCTGATCTTTATTACTTAATCATAGCTGGGAACAGAAGTTTTGTGCTACTCCATTTTATTTGAAAATTAATTATCAGAATTTTTGGGTGTAGGAGGAAGGAGTATTGTTCCAGAGAGGATTTGTATTACCACTGTAAGCACTTTAGGGCAGTAAGGATGTAGAATAATTTAAAACTTAATTGAAGCATAAGAGTCTCAACTTTTGACTGCAAATATATTCAAAGTCCACCTTGTGGGTACAACTTCCCAGGGATTTTTTCTTTTTCCTTTCTCTGCTCAGAGTCGGGACAACCATAGTCCTTTGAGGATAGAGGCATGCGTATATTTACTTTTGCTTCCTCCTTGCATCGACGTTCCCAACTCAGGGTTTGAGAGTTTCTTATTAGATTTCCTACCTTGGGTGCTCCCTGACTCATGACGGCTGTGAAAACCACTGAAGTTTCCAGCTTCTGCATACACATTCAGGGCAAAAGCAGTTTCTGTATTCCTGCCACTTGCTGAAATACAGCTGTTTCAATTAACTGTTATTAGAAAACACACCACCAAATATCTAGTGATATAAAACAATAGTAATTTTATTAGGATCAAAAATCCTATGGGTCAGGAATTTGGACAGGACTCAACAGGAAGTGCTTGTCTGTTCTACAATGTCTGTGGTCTCAGCAGGGAAACCTAAACTCCTGGGGAATGACTCAAATGGCTGGCTATTGGAATCAATCATCTTTAAGTTCCTCTACACAAATGTCTGCTACTTGGGTTAGGATGTTTTGAAAGCTGGATTGCACTTAGCTGGGACTATTGACAAGAGGACCTGTACACAGCATTTCAGAGGCTTGGAATTCTCACAGCAGGTTAAGGTCACCTTGCAGATCTGTGAGATGGAAAATATTATTTTGTCCATCTTTGGAAAATATAACTGTCCATACCCTCTATTATATTCGTGATTGAAAAATGTTTTTGTTTCATTAGGTCTTTGGAGATATGTCTATATCTATCTATATCTATGTCTATATCTATATCTATATCTAGTCTTCAGCATTTTTATTTGTCTTCAGCATGAAGAATTCCAGAGGTCAATCGGGATATTTAGGTTCAATAAAATATCACTAGATAAGGAACTCTCAACTTTCATATATATTTGAGAATCATTTTTTCAAGTTCCACAAAAATATTATCCATTTTTTGATGGGTATTTCAGTGATATTCATTACAGGCATATTTTGGATATACTGTGGGTTTGGTTGCAGAATGCCACAATGTAGTGAGTATCACAGTAAAGTGAGTCACACAAATCTTTGGTTTCTCAGTGGATAAAAATGTTATGTTTACACTACAGTTTCTTAGGTGTACAATAGCATTATGTCTAGAAAAACAATATGCATACCTTAATTTAAAAATACTTTATTGTTAAAAAATGCTAACCATCATGTGAGCCTTCAGTGAGTCATATTGTTTTTGTTGATGGAGGGTCTGTCTTGATGTTGATGGCTGCTAACTGATCAAGATGGTGGTTGGTGAAAACTGGTGTGGCTCTAGCAATTTTTTTAAACAAGACAATAATAAAGTTTGCTGCACTGATTGACTCTTCCTTTCATGGATGATTTCCCTGTAATATGCAATGCTTTTTGATAGCATTTTACCCACAGAAGAACCTCTTTCAAAACTGGAGTCTTAACCTCTTGAATCCTGCCCCTGCTTATCAATTAAGTTTATGTAATGTTCTAAATACTTTGTTGTCATTTCAACAGTGTTCACATCTTCACCAAGTATAGATTTCATCCTAAGAAACCACTTTCTTTGCTCATCCACAAGAAGCAACTCCTCGTTCATTAAAGTTTTATCATGAGATTGCAGCATTTCAGTCACATCTTCAGGCTCCTCTTCTAATTCTGCTTCTCTTGCTATTTCCACCACATCTGCAGTTACATTAGTAACATCAAAGATCACTGATCACAGATCATCATAACAAATATAATAATAATAAAGTTTGAAATATTGCAAGAATTACCAATGTGACTCAGGGACATGAGATGAGCAAATGTTGTTGGAAAAATGGTGCCAGTAGACTTGTTCAATGCAGGGTTGCCACAAACCTTAAATTTGTAAAAACACAGTATCTGCAAAGTGCAGTAAAGTGAAGTGCAATAAAATGAGGTATGCCTCTATTGATTTTTAGATACCTTTATAATATTGAGTGTTCTTACTCTTGAACATACATAGTATGTCTTTTTTTTTAGATCTCATTAACTGAAGTTGCATAATTTTTTCCATTCAGGTCATGCATATTTATTTTTAGAGTTTTTTTGGAATATTGTATTTTTTGTGGTTTTATGAATTGCATTTACTACATGCACTATATTTTCTAAATGCTTACTACTGGTTTGTGGGAAAGCTATTGATTTTTGCAAACTGATCATGTATACAGCCATTCAACTTGGTTTAATTTTTTAGCTGCTACAAGTTTGTTGATTCTCTTGAAATTTAGAATATGTACAAATAATGATAAACTGTCTTGGAATTTGGAATCATGTATGACTGATAAGAGTTTTTTCTCCTTTCCAATATATATACCACGTTATTTTTATTATTCCCTTAGCTAGGACTTCCAATATGATGTTGAAGAATAGCAACAATAAAGAGAACCTTCATCTTGGGTATCAATTCTAATTTGAAATATTTCTAATGTTTCAGCATTGTGACATGGCGTTCACTTAAATCTCTGGTATATTAAGTATGTTCTAATCTAGGTTTGTTTTGTTAAATATTTTTATTAGGAATGAATATTTGTTTCTATTTAATGTTTATTATTACCCATTGAAATAAACAACAGCATTTTACAGTTATTACATCAGTAGATATTCTAATGTGAGAATATATTTTATCATGGAGAAACACTACTGAGCCATGCTCTTTTTTCTTTTTATCATGCTGCCTAATTTGGTTGGTTAATACTTTATATGTATTTTTGTACCTATTTAGGAAGTGTAACTGGCATATTGTGGAGCATGTATGTGTGTGTGGGTGTGTTTGCTATCATTTCCCAGTATTGGTAACTGTTGAATATATTAGGTTAATAAAATGAGGTAGGTGGCTTCACCTTATTTTCTTTGCTCTGGGAATCTTTTGCAGAAGTTAGAAAATTGTTTATTTAGTAGAGTCTTACCAGAACTCGCTATCTAGGGAAAAATCTTCTGGTCTTGATACTGCTTCAGTTTACTCTGGGATTAAAGGTTTAATTCAATTGTTCTACTTTCTCTTGAACACACTTAAAAATTCATTTTCCCAAAAGCATATACATGTTATGTAGGCTTAAAAATTTATGGCCTAGAATTCTACATTCTCTTACAATATCTTAAATAACTTGTAAAGTTATTTCAATAACTTTGTCAGTTTGAGTTTCTAATATGTTCTCCCCTTTTTCATGACCATACTTTCCAGTTTTTTTTTTCATTGGAGTATAATTGTTTTACAATGTTGAGTTAGTTTCTGCTGTACAGAAACTAACAGAAAGTGAATCAGCTATATGTATACATATATCCCCATATCCCCTCCCTTTTGAGCCTCCCTCCCAACTCCCTATCCCACCCTTCTAAGTCTAAGTCGTCACAAAGCATCAAGCTGATCTCCCTGTGCTATGCAGCAGCTTCCCACTAGCCATCCATTTTACATTTCGTAGTGTATATATGTCAATGCTACTCTCTCACTTCGTCCCAGCTTCCCCTTCTCCCACTGTGTCTTCAAGTCCTTTCTCTACAACTCCGTCTTTAATCCTGCCCTGTCAATATGTTCATCAGTACCGATTATCTAGATTCCATGATGTGCGTTAGCATATGGTATTTGTTTTTCTCTTTCTGACTTACTTCACTCTGTATGACAGACTCTAGGTCAGTCCAACTCATTACAAATAACTCAATTCCGTTCCTTTTTATGGCTAAATAATATTACATTGTATATATGTGCCATATCTTCTTTATCCATTTGTCTGTCGATGGACGTTTAGGTTGCTTCCATGTCCTGGTTATTGTAAATAGAGCTGCAATGAACATTGTGCTACACGTATCTTTTTGAATTATGATTCTCTCAGGGTATATGCCAAGTAGTGGGACAGCTGGGTCATATGGTAGTTCTATTTTTAGATTTTTGTTGTTGCTGTTGTTGCAATATCTTCTATTTTTTATTTTATTTATTTATTTTTAAACACTTTTATTGGAGTATAATTACTTTACAATGTTGTGTTAGCTTCTGCTGTATAACAAGTGAATCAGTTATATGTATACATATATCCCCATATGCACTCCCTCTTGCGTCTCCCTGCCACCCTCGCTATCCCACCCCTGTAGGTGGTCAAAAAACATGGAGCTGATCTCCCTGTGATATGGAGCTCCTTCCCACTAGTTGTCTACTTTACATTTGGTAGTGTATATATGTCAATGTTACTCTTTCACTTCGTCCCAGCTTACCCTTCTCCCGCCCAGTGTTCTCAGTCACTCTGTATGACAGATTCTATGTCCATCCACCTCACTACAAATAAGTCAATTTTGTTTCTTTTTATGGCCAAGCAATATTCCATTGTATATATGTACCACATCCTCTTTACCCATTCTTCTGTCGATGGATACTTAGGTTGCATCCATGTCCTGGCTATTGTACATAGTGCTGCAATGAACATGGTGGTACCTGTCTCTATTGAATTATGGTTTTCTCAGTGTATATGCCCAGTGGTGGGATTGCTGGGTCATATGGTAGTTCTATTTTTAGTTTTTGAAGGAACCTCCATACTGTTCTCCATAGTGGCTGTATCAATATACATTCTCACCAACAGTGCAGGGGACTTCCCTTTTCTCCACACCTTCTCCAGCATTTATTGTTTGTAGATGTTTTAATGATAGCCATTCTGACCAGTGTGAGGTGTTACCTCATTGTAGTTTTGATTTTCATTTCTCTAATGATTGGTGATGTTCAGCATCTTTTCTTGTGTATAATGGCAGTCTGTATGTCTACTTTGGAGAAATGTGTTCTTAGGTCTTCCACCCATTTTTGGATTTGGTTGTTTTTTTTTGATATTGAGCTGCATAAGCTACTTGTTTATTTTGGAGATTAATCCTTTTTCCATTGCTTCGTTTGCAAATATTTCTCCCATTCTGGGGGTTATCTTTTCATCTTGTTTATGGTTTCCTTTGCTGTGCAAAAACTTGAACTTTCATTAGGTCACATTTGTTTTTATCTTTCATTTCCATTAATCTACAAGGTGGGTCAAAAAGGAGCTTGCTGTGATTTAAAAAATATATATTTAATTTGTTTATTTATTTTTATTTTTGGCTTCATTGGGTCTTTGTTGCTTCACGCAGGCTTTTCTCTAGTTGTGGCGAGCAGAAGCTACTCTTCATTGCAGTGTGCAGGCTTTTCTCATTGGGTGGCTTCTCTTGTTGCAGAGCACAGGCTCTAGGCACACAGGCTTCAGTAGTTGTGACACTCGGACTCAGGAGTTGTGGCTCACAGGATCTAGAGCACAGGCTCAGTAGTTGTGACTCATGGGCTTAGTTGATCTGCAGCATGTGTGATCTTCCCAGACCAGGGCTTGAACCCATGTCCTTAACATTGGCAGGCAGATTCTTAACCACTGTGCCACCAGGGAAACCCATTGCTGTGATTTTCATCATAGAGTGTTCTGCCTATGATTTCCTCTAAGAGTTTTATAATGTCTGGCCTTACATTTAGGTTTTTAATCCATTTTGAGTTTATTTTTGTGTATGATGTTAGGAAGTGTTCTGATTTCATTCTTTTACATGTAACTGTCCAGCTTTCTGAGCACCACTTATTGAAGAGGCTGTCTTTTCTCCATTGTATATTTTTGCCTCCTTTGTCAAAGATAAGGTGACCATATGTGTGTGGATTTATCTCTGGGCTTTATATCCTGTTCCACTGATCTATATTTCTGTTTTTGTGCCAGTACCATACTCTTTTGATTACTGTAGCTTTGTAGTATAGTCTGAAATTGGGGATTTTGATTCCTCCAGCTCTGTTTTACTTTCTCAAGATTGCTTTGGCTATTCTGGATCTTTTGTGTTTCCATACAAATTGTAAATTTTTTTGTTCTAGTTCTGTGAAAAATGCCATTGGTAATTTGATATGGATTGCATTGAATCTGTAGATTACTTTAAGTAGTGTAGTCATTTTCACAATGTTGATTCTTCCAATCTAAGAACAAGGTATATCTTCCCATCTGTTTGTATTATCATTAGTTTTTTTTCATTAATGTCTTATAGTTTTCTGCATACAAGTCTTTTGCCTCCTTAGGTGGGTTTATTCCTAGGTATTTTATTCTTTTTGTGGCAATAGTAAATGGGAGTGTTTCCTTGATTTCTCTTTCTGATTTTTCATCATTAGTGTATAGGAATGCAACAGATTTCTGTGCATTAATTTTGTATCCTGCTACTTTACCAAATTCATTGATTAGCTCTAGTAGTTTTCTGGTGGTGTCTTTAGGATTTTCTATGTATAGTATCATGTCATCTTCAAACAGTGACAGTTTTAGTTCTTTTCCAATTTGGATTCTTTTTATTTCTTTTTCTTTGATTGTCATGGCTAAAACTTCCACAACTATGTTGAATAATAGTAGTGAGAGTGGGCACCCTTGTCTTGTTCCTGATCTTAAAGGAAATACTTTCAGTGTTCTACCATTGAGAATGATGTTGGCTGTGTGTTTGCCATATTCGGCTTTTATTATGTTGAGGTAGGTTCTCTCTATGCCCACTTTCTGGAGAATTTTTATCATAAATTGATGTTGAATTTTATTGAAAGCTTTTTCTGCATCTATTGAGATGATTATACATATTTTTTCCTTCAGTTTGTTGATATGGTGTATCACATTGATTGATTTGCACATATTATAGAATCTTTGCATTCCTGCAATAAACCCCACTTGATCATGTGCATGATCCTTTTAATGTGCTGTTTGATTGTGTTTACTTGTATTTTGTTGAGGATTTTCTAATTTTTATCATAAATTGATGTTGAATTTTATTGAAAGCTTTTTCTGCATCTATTGAGATGATTATACATATTTTTTCCTTCAGTTTGTTGATATGGTGTATCACATTGATTGATTTGCACATATTATAGAATCTTTGCATTCCTGCAATAAACCCCACTTGATCATGTGCATGATCCTTTTAATGTGCTGTTTGATTGTGTTTACTTGTATTTTGTTGAGGATTTTCTCATCTATATTCATCAGTGATATTGGTCTGTAATTTTCTGTTTTTTGACATCTTTGTCTGGATTTGGCATCAGGGTGATGATGGTGGACTCGCAGAATGAGTTTGGGAGTGTTCCTTCCTCTGCTGTATTTTGGAAGAGTTTGAGGAAGACAGGTGTTAGCTTTTCTCTAAATGTTTGATAGAATTCACCTGCGAAGCCATCTGGCACTGGGCTTTTGTTTGTTGGAAGATTTTTAATCACAGTTTCAATTTCAGTGCTTGTGATTTGTTTGTTTATGTTTTCTATTTCTTCTTGGTTCAAACTTGGAAGGTTGCACTTTTCTAATAATTTGTCCATTTCTTCCAGGTTGTCCATTTTATTGGCATATAGTTGATTGTAGTAGTCTCTCATGATCCTTTGTATTTCTGTGGTGTCAGTTGTTACTTCTTTTTCATTTCTAATTCTGTTGATTTGAGTCTTCCCTTATCTTCCTGATGAGTCTGTCTAATGGTTTATCATTATTTTTTATCTTCTCGAAGAACCACCTTTTAGTTTTATTGATCTTTGCTATTGTTTCCTTAATTGATATTTATAAGATATTCCATCCAAAACCAACATGTCCACTTTCTTCTCAAGTGCACATGGAACATTCTCCAGGATAGATCACATCTTGGATCACAAATCAAGCCTCAGTAAATTTCAGAAAATTGAAATCATACCAAGTATCTTTTTTGACCACAATGCTATGAGACTAGATATCAATTACAGGAAAAAACTATAAAAATACAAACATATGGAAGGTAAACAATACACTAGTAAACAACCAATAGATCACTGAATAAATCAAAGAGTAAATAAAAAAATACCTAGAAACAAAAGACAATGAAAATACGATCACCCAAAACCATGGAATTCAGCAAAAGCTATTCTAACAAGGAAGTTTATAGCAATACCATTCTACCTCAAGAAACAAGAAAACTCTCAAACAACCTAAACTTACACCTAAAGTAATTAGAGGTAGAAGAACAAAAAGAAACAGCAACAACTGCAAAAAACAAAACAAAACAAAAAATTAGTAGAAGGAAAGAAATCATAACAATCAGATCAGAAATAAATTTTTAAAAATGTAGTTTTTTAATATGAATCTCTCCAAAATCTTGCTTTTATTTTCTGTTGGTCAGCTTTAGAAATTATTTTTTAATTTTATTAATATATATTTAATTTTATTGACTTTTTTTTCTGTTTGCTGTTTTTATTTATTTTTAGTCTATTGTTTTCTAATAGTGCATTTGGGTCTATAAATTTTTACCTGTGTTCTATCATGGACATAGAGTATACACTTTCATAAATAGTGCCTTTTACCCTTTAAAAGTTTATCATTAGTATTTCTTAGAGTTATTTAGAAACATTTTCTTTAATCAATAGGTTTGCATATTTGGAGGGAGCCTGAAGAAGTGTTATGATTTTGTGATTGATTTCTTATTTTCTTGCAACATTCTCAGTAAATATGGCCTCTATGATAACATTTTTTGGTAGCTTTTTTAGATTCCTTTTGTGATTATTACAGTCACTTGATTTCTGTTTTCCTTTGGTGTTCCATTTGTGTCTATATCCTTTGCTGAGTACAATCTACATATATCTACTACATCATTAGTTAATTGTGTTATACATATATTTTATATCCTAACTTATTTTCACACTGCCAGTTCAACAAATCAAAAATTTCTAAAGTTTGTCACTATGATTATGGATTTATTACTTTTTTGTGTGTATTTATCAGTTTCATTATATATATTTTGTAGCTATGTTCCTTGATACATAAAGAACAATTACTACTATATACTGCTAAGATTCCTACATTATATTTAATCAGTATGAACTATCCCTTTCACCTCCTTTAATGCTGCTTACCTTAAATTGTATTTTGTCTAATATTAATGTTGCTATTCATTTTTTTCTTAACAAGTTTCTGGCTTATCTGTTTTTCTTTATTTTTTTATTCCAATATTTCTGTGTCATTTTGTTCCAGGTGAGGTTTCCTACTTCCATTGAATTCAATCTTCTTTGAATATTTTAAATTTCCAATAGTTTCTAGACCAAAATGGGATATCCTTTTTGTTTTCCAGTGCAATAATGAATATTTTAAATATATTTTTAATACCAAATCCAATAAATTGAAACGGAGGGAGAGGATGTAGCATTTAACTAGTGTGCTATTTTGATCTTAGTGCATTATAGTATTTTTAAGTTCTGCAGCATTTCATGACATCTTAAGAGCATTATTTTTCCTTATGAAAATATAATTTTCATTGTACATTTCAGAACATACAATAAAGCTTCATTTTCACGCTGTACAGAAAAAAAGTAAATAAGACTTTCTATTTTTGTAAGAATCTTAGAAAAAGAAATTAATAGAGACAAAACAGAAATGCTTAAATTAGCAATCACTAGTAAAAGACATTATGTTCTGGAAATTTGGCTACTCTTTGGTCACCTTTTATTTGAAATCTGCCAAATTAGCAATATCATAATTTGCAGTACTACATTATTTTAATTTTTTTATGGGAAACATAATTTTGAGTTTCAATTAGACTTAATGAAGGAAAACATAGTTGACCCCAAGTTAATTTCGGTCATGTACATTCCCTGTATGTTAATGGAAATAAAGATTTTATGTATGATATATGTGTTATGGATAATTAAAACCTAGCATAGATTTAGCACTGTTCCACACAAAATATTGAAGGACCCAAATATGTAGCAAATTCCATGACAGTTTTAAAGTTGAGCTGCTACGGTAAAAACTGGACATTCTTGATACTTCAACATGGAATATGTGCACAAGGAAAGGAAATAACTTTGCACTTTATAAGCAGTGTGTTGTAAGTGGAAAATTCAATGTCTTAAATAAAACTGTATTTTAAATAGATAAATAAATAATGTTTTTTTTTTGTCAGTCAGCCAAATGCATAGATACTGGACAAAAAAAAATAAAAAGAATCCTTTAGCAACCTGACGTTCACTGAATTAACCATATATTCTTTACTGGTGGGGAATATCCAGGATGAGGGATAGATCATGACTGACTGCTTTCTAGGCAATTTTCTCATGCTGTAATGTCTGCCAGAACTGATGCAAAAATCAGAGTTAGGGCTTCCCTGGTGGTGCAGTGGTTGAGAGTCTGCCTGCCGATGCAGGGGGCACGGGTTCATGCCCCAGTCCGGGAAGATCCCACATGCTGTGGGGCGGCTGGGCCCATGAACCATGGCCACTGAGCCTGTGTGTCTGGAGCCTGTGCTCCACAATGGGAGAGGCCACAGCAGTGAGAGCCCTGTGTACAGCAAAAAAAAAAAAAAATCAGAGATAAATAATTGTTTTTATTTTTCAAATAGTTGAGTAGATTAAAGATATGTTGGTCTCTTAAGTGTTCCTGTAGAATCAGATGTCCCAATATCAGTGGGAACTATTATATTCTCTTTTTCATGTAGCCAGCTGTCTTCTGTTATGCTTCCTGAAGAGGGTCACATTATAAGCCCAGAAGTAGGATGAAGTTGTGATGTGATATTGAGGTTCTTCTTCCTCCTCCTAGGTAGGGGTTGTGGTGCTTAATACTAAAAGACATTTTAAGAGAAAATTGGACCCTGCTGCAATCCATTTTGAAGAGTTTTGGGGCCTTTCAGAATTGAATTTAAACGCTAGGTCTATCTAATCTATATGTGACAGATTGCAAAAGTTATTTAATGTCTCTGTGCCTTAGAGTTCTCATCCATAAAATTAGTCTAATAATATCCAGTTCATAGTGCTGCTGTAAAAATTATTATAAAATAGTGTTTGAAAGGTTATAAATACAATAAGGCCCAAGGTATGAATGATACGTTTTCCTAAATTTAACTTTACAATAAATTACTTTTATTTACCCTAGAAGTGCTGGACAAAGGAGAGGAACAGGGTTGCTACCTATCCCATCATACGGATACTAGTCCTATCAGACAGCTCCCTTGGAAGTAATGCCACAGGGGACACAAAGTAGAAGCAGACAGGAGATGAAAGATCTTAACTTCAGGTCAAATCAAGACAAAATATTTTGTGATTGTTTATAAGCACAGAGTAGATTAACTGATGAAAGAAACAAGTGCCAAATTCCAGTGGTTTAACACAGCAAATTTTATTTCTTGCTGACTTTGAAATTTCTTTGACTCCTATATAGGAAGACAGTGAGACCTCTGCTCCATGAAGTCATCCAGGGAATGAAGCTTCTTTCACCTAGAGGTTCCACTATTCCTAGAGTCTTGAAGATCACATGTGAATCTATTGCATCTAGCAAGAAAGAAAAGTAAAAAAGAGTAAGAATAGAGAATAACATGGGTGTTATTTCCAAGTTTTTCATGTTGCATTGGCTAGAACTTAAGTCATATTATCCCATCAACTAGGTAAGGTGAGGTTTAGAGGTATAATCTGTGTGTACAAAGTCAGAAAGAAAACAGAGTTTGGTAAATACGTAGCATTGTTTCTGCCTGCCAGAGATGTCATTTGGTCAGATGCCAGAAAAAGGGCAGGGAGTCAATTGAATTTTTCTTTTGAATTTCCTCACCTAAGTTTTTTTCACACTCCTTTCTCACAGTCTTAAAAGTAAACATCCAATTTTTTATTAAACTTAAGAGTAAATGCAGGAATAGTTTATAATTTGCTAATCAGTTTAGCTCAGCAGATCTTGCTTCAGTGCTGGGTTCTTATACCTAGCTCTTTGTAAAGTTCAAGTCATTCAACCTCTTCCAGTTTTGTTTATCTGAAAAATGTCTATCTAAATTACAGAAATGGAAAGTTAAATTGAGATATACATAAAAATGTGTTTATAAATTAGGAAGCATGAGGCATTATTTTTACTAATGAAAAGCTGGCTGAAAAATTACTATAATAATGACTTGGCATTCCATTCCACTCTGCCCTGTCTTCATCAAATCCATTAGCAAACCTGTGCAAATCATGCTGTTTAAATGTCAGAAGTATATTTGAATTTCACCTGTATTATACAGCTGGAATCTATGTTTAGTTAACACTTTCTTGTACTGACATGATTCAAATAAACTATGATATAAAAAAAAAATGAAGTCATCACAGAGAACATCATACCATTACATATGAACCAAGAGTGTGGAAGACAAAGATTCAGAAGGAGATAAGAAAGGAGTTTTTAAAGGTCAGGTTGGGCTGGGGTCTGAAAAGTGGAGAATTCAGTTGATCATCAACATTATATTAGGTATTGGAATAAGAGAGAAACCTAAGTAGGGTTGGTTTTGTTTGTTGTTATTTTTTTAACCTCTTGAATTTATCCTCTAATTTTGTTTTGTTTTTTTATTGAGGTAACATTGGTTTATAACATTATGTAAGTTCAATGCATACATTATATTTCTACTTCCATATACACTACAGCAAGCTCACCACAAAAAATTTAGTTTCCACCTTAAGCTAATTCTTCATCAAAGAATTGAAAAGAGGAACTTAATTCTAATAAAAGAACTTAATTCTTTTATTCTATTATAGACATTAGTCTAACTTTCAAAACATATTTCCTTTCCAATAACATTAACATTCACAACCCTGTCCTTAATCATCTAAATTGCAACTTAAGATTAAATTGTTTTTCATGCAAATTAGAAAGTATGCCAGTTCTATGAAGGCCCACATTATAATTTTTAGATAGACTGAAAAACAATTTTCTTTTCTCTTTCCTCTCTTACTTTCCATTTTGCCTTTCTCTCTCTTTTTCCTACGTTTTGTTCATGATTTTTCCACAAATTTTCTTGATTTTGTATATTATGTCTTTATAAAATCTGGAAATCATGAAAAGGATATTCAACAATTATGTATAATGCAGCACTTGTTACCTCTAACTGAACAAAATTCCATGTAAGAATAAAATAGTCCTTCTGTCAGTTATCATGAAAAAGTTCTCTCAACCTATCATGTGTCCAAAGGTTAATAAACACATTATCTTAATTTCCTTCCTAGATTCAAGTCAGATACTACTATATACTTTTTCATTTAGTTTTCTTTTTCAAATTTGACTGACACTGTGATTGACTTTGAATGACCATTATTGATCTCCAAAATTGTATGAGATCGTTTCTTAAACACATAGCTTTTTTTGCTAAAAAGTGAACTGAAATGTGTATGTGTATGCAAAAGAGAGAGGGAATGTATGTAGAGTAAATGCTTATTGAAAATTTTGCTAAGGACCATGAAGTTTTCATTCCTTGTGACCATGCTATATCTTCTAGACTCCATCCCCTATTTCTTCTTCCACTTTCTTTTTGATTTCCTAACAATTCCCATCGTATAATAAGTGGTAAGTGAAATCAATGGACCAATCTTTTCCTACAAGAAATGGAGGAATAGCTTAATTTAGAGATGTTAGAAGAGATTTGGCTTCACCCTACTTTCAGTTTCCATTTGCTGTGGAAAGCCAAAGGCTAACATTTAATTTCATATATTTATTTTTTTGTCCATGTCTGACATGTCTTAAAGCCTCCAAGTTTTCTTTTCATTCTTTATTCTCTTTATTGTCACAGAAGGAAGGAGAGAGGAAGAAATGTGTGGGTTTTTTTTGTTTTGTTTGTTTGTTCGTTTGTTTTCGGTACACGGGCCTCTCACTGTTGTGGTCTCTCCCGTTGTGGAGCACAGGCTCCGGAAGCGCAGGCTCAGCGGCCATGGCTCACGGGCCCAGCCGCTCCGCGGCCTGTGGGATCTTCCCAGACCGGGGCACGAACCCGTGTCCCCTGCATCGGCAGGCGGACTCTCAACCACTGCGCCACCAGGAAAGCCCGAAATGTGTGTTTTTATAAGTATGTGAGTTTTTAAATTCCATGCCACCTTTTCTGGCATTTAAATCAAAAAGGGCACTAGATTGATGGGGTATACTTATTTTTTACTTTCATATCAGAAAACATAAAGTCAATTTTATTTTCAGACATTATAATTTGTCTAGTAATTTAACTCTTCTAAAATTATTCTATTTCAGGTTGTCTCTGTTCTACCTAATCTCCAACATTTACTTGAGTAAAATTTACCCTTAACAGATTAGTCATCTCAAACACCATCTGTCCCCAAAAGCTTTCCAAGATCCCCAGTTTGGCCCATATATCAGTTCTCTGTGTTCTCTTTACACCAGAAGACTCTTTTCCAAACACTTAGCTAATTTTATTGACCATAAATTTCTGAAAATCAGGGATTATATCTCATTCAACTTCTTATACCTTTGGATGTTATATGATGAATACAAGTTGAAGTGAATATTATAAAAATTTCTACCCCTTTCTCCCAATTTGTAATTTTAGTTCCACTCCAAGAGCAGTGATTTATTCACTTTTCACAGTGGACATGCAAAAACTATTTTAAATTTTATCTGGAAAAGTAATGAATAAGAAGAGCTAAGAAAGTTAGTGCATTACAGATGCAAAAATATGTGGACAAATCAGTAAAAAAGAACAGAGAATCCATAAACAAAACTTTTAACCATGAGGATTTAATTTAACATGTTATAAATGTAATATTACATGTCAGGAATGAAAAGATTAGTAAGTAAAATATGTTTCTATTTTAAAATAATAAATTTAGAGCTAGAGTTCAACCAAAAAATAAAAATAAATTCTAGGTGTATCAAAAGTTAAAACATAGAAGAAATTATGACTAGAATAAAATATGGCATAATATCTGGATAATCAGAACCATTTAAGTATGAAAGTAAGTGAACAAATGATCAAGGAATTTACAGAATCATTTGACTACGTAAGAGTAGTTTTTGAAAAAACTCGTTTGTCAAAAAAAAAAAATCAGGCAAACAAATAATGGGAAGATTGCCCCAAGTTTAATGACTTTAATATTTTAAAAAAATACTAATACCTCAATAACTAAAGTCATTAAAAGCAGATTAAAAATATAGTATTGGTATAACAATATTCAATACTGGTCAGAATGTGGTAAGACTGAAACATAACACTGGAATCACCAAAGAAATTTTATATTATGCTCTCTACATTGCTTATTAAAACAATAAAATGAAGGAATATACTTCATAAATATTTTCTCAAGTGTTGGGAGCTTTTTTGTCAATTAATAAGAAAATTAAACTAACCAGAACACCTGCTTCTCTAAGAATTTCAGTCAATTTGGTGCTACTATTGAGGCTAATTTTTGCTGTGATGATCCTTCTGTTTTATTTTCTATGAGTTCTCTTTGTGCTTTTTCTGTTTTTTTTTTATTAGACTTGCCAAAGATCTGTTTATACTTTTGATCTTTAAATTAAAGAAAAACATAAAAATCAAGTTTTACCTATTGTACCAGGTAGTGCAACCAGGTAGGATTATTGATATCAAGTGACAAAAACTGACTGATTAACTTGAGCCAGAAAAAATTAAATTTACTGCTGGGTCATAGAATTGAGAACCATGAGTTAGAGGAGCTTCAGAGATGTCAGGAGCAAGGGCCCAGGAACTGTGTATTAGGATACAGTTAACAGAATGACTCAATTCCAGTAGTAGCTACCACGGTGAAGATTTAGGTACCAGTCCAGATTTAAATTACTGGAAGAAAGATTCCACCTCCTACCAAACAGTTCATTAGTTTTAGTAGCTATAAAAATTTTAATTTGTGTCCTTAGGTTTTCTTTATGTATGCAATTGCCAAAACAAAGAAGTAATTTTGTCTTTTTTAACACAATTTTCTTATCTTATTGCATTAGTTATTACCCCAAAAGTAAAATGGAAAAAATTACTTATTTATTTTTTTATTTAATTCTTCTTTTAATTTACTTGTTATACCAGGCACTGTTCAAGGATCAGAGGATATAGAAGAGAAAAATACAGACCAGAATGCTGTCTGCATGGATTTGATCAAGATCAATATGACACAGAAAATAAACCAGAAAAATAAACCAAATATACAGTATGTTATACAGTTGACTTTTTAAATTTTTATGGGAGTATAGTTGATTTGCAATGTTGTGCTAGATTCAGGTGTACAGTAAAGTGAATCAGTTATACATATACATATATCCACAATTTTTTTTTTAGATTCTTTTCCCATATAGGCCATTACAGAGTATAAAGTTCACTGTGCTATACAGTAGGTCCTTATTAGTTAACTGTTTTATAAATAGTAGTGGGAATATGTCAATCCCAATCTCCCAATTTATGCTCCCACCCTTCTTCCTTGGTAAACATAGGTTTGTTTTCTTTCTTTCTTTTTTTAACATATTTATTGGAGTATAATTGCTTTACAATGGTGTATTAGTTTCTGCTGTATAACAAAGTGAATCAGCGATACATATACATATATCACCATATCTCCTCCCTCTTGCATCTCCCTCCCATCCTCCCTATCCCACCCCTCTAGATGGTCAAAAAGCACAGAGCTGATTTCCCTGTGCTATGCAGCTGCTTCCCACTAGCTACCTACTTTACATTTGGTAGTCCATGCCCTCTCTCATTTTGTCCCAGCTTAAACTTCCCCCTCCCTGTGTCCTCAAGTCCATTCTCTACATCGGCATCTTTATTCCTGTCCTGCCCCTAGGTTCTGCAGAACATTTTTTCTTTTTTTTTTTTTAGATTCCATTTTTTGTGTTAGCATACAGTATTTGTTTTTCTCTTTCTGACTTACTTCACTCTGTATGACAGACCCTAGGTCCATCCACCTCACTACAAATAACTCAATTTTGTTTCTTTTTATGGCTGAGTACTATTCCACTGTATATGTGTGCCACATCTTCTTTATCCATTCGTCTGTTGATAGACACTTAGGTTGCATCCATGTCTTGGCTATTGTAAATAGAGCTGCAATGAACATTGTGATACATGACTCTTTTTGAATTATGGTTTCCTCAGGGTATATGCCCAGGAGTGGGATTGCTGGGTCATATGGTAGCTCTATTTTTAGATTTTTAAGAAGCCTCCATACTGTTCTGCATAGTGGTTGTATCAATTTACATTCCCACCAACAGTGCTCCCTTTTCTGCACACCTTCTTCAGCATTTATTGTTTGTAGAGTTTTTGATGATGAACATTCTGAACAGTGTGAGGTGATACCTCATTGTACTTTTTTTTTTTTTTTTTTGTATGTGGGCCTCTCACTGTTGTGGCCTCTCCCGTTGCAGAGCACAGGCTCCGAACGTGCAAGCTCAGCAGCCATGGTTCACAGGCCCAGCTGCTCCGCGGCCTGAGGGACCTTCCTGGACCGGGGCATGAACCTGTGTCCCCTGCATCGGCAGGGTGATTCTCAAGCACTGCGCCACCAGAGAAGCCCACCTCATTGTACTTTTGATTTGCATTTCTCTACTGATTACTGATGTTGAGCATCCTTTCACATGTTTGTTGGCAATCTGTAGATTTGGAGAAATGCCCATTTGGGTCTTCTGCCCATTTTTGGGTTGGGTTGTTTGTTTTTTTGATATTGAGTTGCATGAGCTGCTTGTAAATTTTGGAGATTAATCCTTTGTCAGTTTCTTCATTTGCAAATAGTTTCTCCCATTCTGAAAGTTGTCTTTTTGTCTTGTTTATGGTTTCTTTTGCTGTGCAGAAGCTTTTAAGTTTCATTACGTCCCATTTGTTTTTTTTTTTTTTTTAATTTCCATTTCTCTAGGAGTTGGGTCAAAAAGTATTTGCTGTGATTTATGTCATAGTGTGTTCTGCATATGTTTTCCTCTGAGAGTTTTATAGTATCTGGCATTACATTTAGGCCTGTAATCCACTTTGAGTTTATTTTTGTGTATGGTGTTAAGGAGTGTTCTAATTTCATTCTTTTATATGTAGAAGTCTAGATTTCCCAGCACCACTTATTGAAGGGGCTATCTTTTCTCCATTTTCTCCATTGTATATTCTTGCCTCCTTTACCAAAGATAAGATGCATGTGCGTTTATCTCTGGACTTTCTATCCTGTTCCGTTGATCTATATATTTGTTTTTGTGCCAGTGCCATACTGCCTTGATTACTGTAGCTTTGTAGTACTGTCTGAAGCCTGGGGGCCTGATTCCTCAAGCTCCATTGTTCTTTCTCAAGATTGCTTTGGCTTTTCAGCGTCTTTTGTGTTTTTATACAAATTGTGAAATTTTTTGTTCTAGTTCTGTGAAAAATGCCATTGGTAGTTTGATAGGGATTGCATTGAATCTTTAGATTGCTTTGGATAGTATAGTCATTTTCACAATGTTCATTCTTCCAATCCAAGAACATGGTATATCTCTCCATCTGTTTGTATTGTCTTTGATTTCTTTCAACAATGTCTTATAGTTTTCTGCATACAGGTCTTTTGCCTCCTTAGGTAAGTTTATTCCTAGGTATTTCATTCTTTTTGTTTCAATGGTAAATGGGAGTGTTTCCTTAATTTCTCTTTCTGATTTTTCATCATTAGTATATAGGAATGAAAGAGACTTCTGTGCATTAATTTTCTATCCTGCTACTTTACCAAATTCATTGATTAGCTATAGTAGTTTTCTGGTAACATCTTTAGGATTCTCTGTGTATAGTATCATGTCATCTGCAAACACTGACAGTTTTACTTCTTATTTTCTGATTTGAATTCCTTTTATTTCTTTTTCTTCTCTGATTGCTGTGGCTAAAACTCCCAAAAATATGTTGAACTATGTTAAGTGGACAACCTTGTCTTGTTCCTGATCTAAGTGGAAATGGTTTCTGTTTTTCACCATTGAAAATGATGTTGGCTGTGGGTTTGTCATATATGGCCTTTATTATGTTCAGGTAATTTCCCTCTATGCATACTTTCTGGACTTTTTTTTTCATAAATGGGTGTTGAATTTTGTCAAAAGCTTTTTCTCTATCTATTGAGATGATCATATGGTTTTTCTCCTTCAATTTGTTAATATGGTTTATCACATTGATTGATTTGCGTATACTGAAGAATCCTTGTATTCCCAGGTTAAACCCCACTTGTTCATGGTGTATGATTCTTTTAATGTGCTTTTGGATTCTGTTTGCTAGTATTTTGTGAAGGATTTTTGCATCTACATTTATCAGTGATATTGGCCTGTAGTTTTCTTTCTTTGTGACACCTTTGTTTGGTTTTTGGTATCAGGATGATGGTGGCCTCGTAGAACAAGCTTGGGAGTGTTCCTCCCTCTGCTATATTTTGGAAGAGTTTGAGAAGGACAGGTGTTAGCTCTTCTCTAAATGTTTGATAGAATTCGCCTGTGAAACCATCTGCTCTTGGGCTTTTGTTTATTGGAAGATTTTTAATCACAGTCTCAATTTCAATGCTTGTGATTGGTCTGTTTATATTTTCTATTTCTTCCGGGTTCAGTCTCAGAAGTTTGTGCACTGCTAAGAATTTGTTCATGTCTTCCAGGTTGTACATTTTATTGGCAGATAGTTGCTTGTCGTAATCTCTCATGATCCTTTGTATTTCTGCAGTGTCAGTTGTTACTTCTCCTTCTTCATTTCTAATTCTATTGATTTGAGTCTTCTCCCTTTTTTTCTTGATGAGTCTGGCTACTGGTTTATCAATTTTGTTTATCTTTTCAAATAACAAGTTTTTACTTTTATTGATCTTTGCTATTTCTCCTTCAGTTCTTTTTCATTTATCTCTGATCTGAACTTTATGATTTCTTTTCTTCTGCTAACTTTGTTTTTTTTTTTTTTTTCTTCTTCTTCTTTCTCTAACTGCTTTAGGTGTAATGTTACGCTGTTTATCTGAGATGTTTCTTGTTTCTTGAGGTAGGATTGTATTGCTATAAATTTCTCTCTTAGAACTGCCTTTGCTGCATCCCAGAGGTTTTGGGTCATCGTGTTTTCATTGTCAGTTGTTTCTAGGTATTTTTTTGTTTTCCTCTTTGATTTCTTCAGGGGTCTCTTGGGTACTTAGTAGTGTATTGGTAGCCTCTGTGTGTTTATTATTTTTTACAATTTTTTTCCTGTAATTGATATCTAGTCTCAAAGTGTTGTGGTCAGAAAAGATACCTGATATGATTTCAATTTTCTTAAGTTTACCAAAGCTTTATATGTGATCCAAGCTATGATCTATCCTGGAGAAATTTCCATGAGCACTTGAGAAGTGTAATCAGTTGTTTCTGGATGGAATGTTGATATCTAGTCTCAAAGTGTTGTGGTCAGAAATGTGTCATTTAAAACTTACATTTCCTTATTTATTTTCATTTTGGATGATCTGTCCATTGGTGAAAGTGGGGAGTTAAATCCCACTAATATTGGTGAAAGTGGGGTGTTAAATCCCACTAATATTGGTGAAAGTGGGGTGTTAATTCCCCTACTATGAATGTGTTACTGTCGATTTCCCTTTTAATGGCTGTTAGCATTTGCCTTATGTATTGAGGTGCTCCCGTGTTGGGTGCATAAATATTTACGATTGTTATATCTTCTTCTTGGGTTGATCCCTTGATCATTATGTAGTGTCCTTCTTTGTCCCTTCTAATAGTCTTCATTTTAAAGTCTATTTTGCCTGATATGAGAATTACTATTCCAGTTTTCTTTGGATTTCCATTTTCATGGAATATCTTCTTCAATCCCCTCCTCACTCTCAGTCTGTATGTGTCCCTAAGTCTGAAGTGGGTGCCTTGTAGACAGCATATATATGGGTCTTGTTTTTGTATCCATTCAGCCAGTCTATATCTTTTGGTTGGAGCATTTAATTCATTTACATTTAAGGTAATTATCAGTATGTATGTTCCTATTACCATATTCTTAATTGTTTTGGGTTTATTATTGTAGGTGTTTTCCTTCTCTTGTGTTTCCTGCCTAGAGAAGTTCCTTCAGCATTTGTTGTAAATCTGGTTTGGTGGTGCTGAATTCTCTTAGCTTTGCTTTTCTGTAAAGGTTTTAATTTCACCATCGAATCTGAATGAGATCCTTGTTGGGTTTATCTTTGTTGTAGTTTTTTCCCTTTCATCACTTTAAATATGTCCTGCCACTCTCTTCTGGCTTTCAGAATTTCTGCTGAATGATCATCTGTTAACCTTATGGCAATTTCCTTTTATGTTGTTTGTTGTTTTTCCCTTTCTGCTTTTATTATTTTGTCTTTTATTTCATGTTTGATAGTTTTATTAATATGTGTCTTGGCATGTTTCTCCTTGGATTTATCCTGTATGGGACTTTCTGTTCTTCCTGCATTTGATTGACTATTTCCTTCCCATATTAGGGAAGTTTTCAACTATAATCTCTTGAAATATTTTCTCAGTCCCATTTTATTTTGTCTTCTTCTTATGGGAACTCTATCTTTAGAATGTTGGTGTGTTTAATGTTGTCCCAGAGGTCTCTGAGACTGTCCTCAACTCTTTTCATTCTTTTTTCTTTATTCTGCTCCTCAGTAGTTATTTCCACTATTTAATTTCCAAGTCACTTATCCATTCTCCTGTCTCAGCTATTCTGCTATTGATTCCTTCTAGAGAATTATTAATTTTGTTTATTGTGTTGTTTATTTGCTCTTAGTTCTTTAGGTCCTTGTTAAATGTTTCTTGTATTTTCTCCATGCTATTTCCAAGATTTTGGATCATCTTTACTATCATTACTGTGAATTATTTTTTGAGTAGACTGCTTATTTCTTCTTCATTTGTTTGATGCAGTGGGGTTTTACCTTGCTCCTTCATCTGCTGTGTGCTTCTCTGTCTTCTCATTTTGCTTCACTTACTGTGTTTGGGGTCTCCTTTTCACAGGCTGCAGGTTCGTATTTCCCATTGTTTTTGGTGTCTGCCCGCAGTGGCTATGTTTTTTTCAGTGGGTTGTGTAGGCTTTCTGGTGGAGGGGACTGATGCCTGTGTTTTGTGGCTGAGGCTAGGTCTTGTCTTTCTGGTGGGCAGAACCATGTCCAGTGGTCTGTCTTGGGGTGTCTGTGACCTTATTATGATTTAAGGCAGCCTCTCTGCTAGTGGGTGGGGTTGTGTTCCTGTCTTGCTTGTTGTTTGGCATAGGGTGTCCAACACTGTAGCTTGCTGGTAGTTGAGTGGAGCTAGGTCTTAGTGTTGAGATGGAGATCTCTGGTAGAGCTTTTACCTGTAGATATTACATAGAGCTGGGAGATCTCTGGTGCACCAACGTCCTGAATTCGACTCTCCCACCTCAGAGGTACAGGGCTTACACCCGGCAGGAGCCCCAAGACCCTGTCAGCCCCATGGTCATATACATAGGGAGTTTCTTGCCTTTTGGGAAGTCTGCAGTCTTCTGACAGTGTTCAGTAGGTGTTCTGTAGGAGTTGTTCCACATGTAGATGTATTTCTGATGTATTTTGGGGGAGGAAGTTGATCTCCACGTCTTGCTCCTCCACCATCTTGAAGGTCTCCAGAGGTATTCTTAAGAGATCTACCATCATCCAGTTGTGCAAGCCTGTATAACCCTGTCTCTCTCTTTTCTTTCAGAGCACACCCATGGTGTCACCAGCAAAGCCCACTGGGGTCCCCAGGAAAAGTACAATGGAGTCCAGGTGATAAGGTCTACCTTCATTTATGATTAGTCTATTTTCACTTGTCTATAGAAGCTGCGTGCAGAAGTCTTGCACCTAACATGTTAGATTAGTGTTCCCAGCATAGAAACGCTGTGATGGACACTTTGGCAGCTGTGTGCAGAAGCCCATAAGTTTGTTTTCTACATCCTTGACTCTACTTCTGTTTTGTAAATAAGTTCATTTATATCCTTTTTTTAGGTTCCACATATAAGTGATATCATATGATATTTGTCTTTCTGTGCCTGACTTACTTTACTTAGTATGACAGTCCATCCATGTTGTTGCAAATGGCACTTTTGTTCTTTTATATGGCTGTGTAATATTCCATTGTGTATATGTACCACATCTTTATCCATTCCTCTGTTGATGGACATTTAGGTTGCTTCCATGTCCTAGCTATTGTAAATAGTGCTGTAATGAACATGGTGGTACCTGTCTCTATTGAATTATGGTTTTCTCAGAGTATATGCCCAGGAGTGGGATTGCTGGGTTATATGGTAGCTCCATTTTTAGTTTTTTAAGGAATCCCCATACTGTTCTCCTTAGTAGCTGTACCAATTTACATTCCCACCAACAGTGTAGAAGGGTTCCCTTTGTTACACATGCACATGCTCTCTAGCATTTATTGTTTGTAGATATTTTATGATGGCCATTCTGACTTGTGTGAGGTGATACCTCATTGTAGTTTTGATTTACATTTCTCTAATGATTAGTGATATTATACGATTTTAAGTGTTGATTAAAATGAAACATGGAAGATCATGAACAATGTTTCAGGTGGGCTGAAAATAATGGCAACAGGAAGAATCACTATCTTTCATAATATAGAGCCTCATGGTTTAGAATAAATGTTATTTGTTGCTGTGAACTTACCCTTTTTTATATTTAATTAGTTTCTTTCAAATTCAGTTTTAAAAAATTAAGAATGGCTGATCCTCCCAGACCAGGGCACGAACCTGTGTCCCCTGCATCGGAAGGCAGACTCTCAACCACTGCACCACCAGGGAAGCCCCAATCACATTCTCTTAAACATTACTGATATATTCATAAGGATTTCCTCCTTTAATTCATTGGTGATATTAATTATATTTATGGATTTAAGGTCTTCCTGGTCTTCCTAAAATAAATCACATTTTGTAATAAAGTACAACTATTTTTAATATACTAGATTAAATTTTCTAATATTATACTTTTAGAGTTTTGCAGTTTTATTTATAAGTAAAATCTGTCTACAATTTTCTATTCTGTCTTATCATAATCAAATTTATGAATTATTTCCATGAAGAATTTTTCATCCTTTTTCTACAGGTGGAATCATTTAAACAGCAATACAAAAGCTAACATTTTTATGGAACAACATGATACAGACAATTTTAAGCCCTTTATGTAGATAAACATAGTTAATCATCACAGCAACTCTATAACATAGGCATTATTATCCATATTTTACAGATGGGAAAACCTAAGCACAGAGAGATTATACAGCATATCTAAGTTCATTTGGTGGTGATGCTTTTTTTAATGGTTGATATTCAATATACTTTCCAGTTTATTTTATGATCATTTGATCTATTCATGCTTTCTACTTCTTGGCTTGATTTTACTAACTTAAATTTTGCTAGAAAAACATCCATTTCCTCGAATTTTTCAAATTTGTTGCCAAACATTGAAATTTTTTTTCTTTCAGAAATAGTTTATTGCTAAGATATCTTTGATTATGTTTCTATCTTATTCAAATCATATGTATTTTTTTGTCTCATAACTGTGTCTTCAATCAGGCTCATTAGGGGATTTAGCTACTTTATTGGTCTTTCCAAACACCTCAGTTTAAAAAAAAATTATTAATCTCAGCCTATATTTTTCTAATGCCATTTTCCTACTATTCAAAAAAATTAATATACCAATATGAA
Organism: Neophocaena asiaeorientalis asiaeorientalis; assembly: GCF_003031525.2. Classification (NCBI taxonomy): domain Eukaryota; kingdom Metazoa; phylum Chordata; class Mammalia; order Artiodactyla; family Phocoenidae; genus Neophocaena; species Neophocaena asiaeorientalis. The sequence goes on along the minus strand of NW_020176110.1, from coordinate 88,487 downwards.
TGTTGTGTTCCTTTATTTTTATCTTTTTAAAATTGATATTAAGGAGTTTTTAAAGCAATAAGGTTGCTTTTTAAAATTTTTTTCATCCTTTCACCTTCAACCTGTTTGTGTCTTTGGATCTCAAGTGAATCTCTTGTAGCTGTGACTGCTCTCTTTTATCTACAGATCTCTGGTATATATTTGCTCACTCCATTTTTTTTTCTCCTTTTTATAATCCCTTTGTTTCAATTGTGTTTTGTAAAAATTAATCACAAAACAGGTGTTCCCCCCCCAGACTGGCAACTGCTCTCTTCAAGAGGGAGAACTCATATTTAGAGGAACAACTGATATAATTACTTTTCTCTTTCCATTTTTTTTTTTTACTCTTTCCATTTTAATTTATCTTTACTATTTATTTTATTTTGTTGCATCTCTCAATTCATCTACTAAGATTTGTTTAATTCAAAATCATTTACATTTGTTGCAGAAAGTCATCTTTAAGTTATAATTTATTCTACTTAAAAGGACTTATTATCCTTTTGGTTGAAGTTGTTTAACATTGTTTGGTGTATATCTTGCAATTCTAGTTCATACGGACCATCAATACTAAAGGTTCTTCTTGGTTCCTTTAGGAGAACCAGTATTTTCCTTCACTTACTCATGTCTTTAATCCTAGTGGCTAGGTCAGAGTTCCTGAATTATTTATGTGATGGAAAATCTGAGTAATAGAAGATATACAGGTTGGCTTCCTGTGAGCAGGTGATGTATAACTTATCAACTGTTAGATCTCTGTTGAGGCACCAGGAGGAGGCTTCACTGATCCATGTTCTCTTATGCATACCAAGTCTTAATGCATACTAGTCTCAGACATAAGAATTATTCAAGTCTATCTCTGTGGATTCCCTGCAGTCCTTCTGGGTCCTGGAATATCCTGGATTTCAGTGCCCCCTGCCCCCATGACAGGAAAATATATTCTCCTTTTTTTCTCCTTCAAATATTTTGGCAAACCCCTTGAGCATGTACAAATTGTTCCAGGTCTGTCAAGCTACCTGCCCTATTTCCTGCATTTCAGAGATGTTGTTGATAGGAAATGGGGAACATGGGTGTCCTGGGCTTGAGTTCAGAATGCCATTTTCCAAGAATCTCCTTGAGTGAGTTTATAACAATGTAAATCAGATCACGTCATACCCCCTGATTAAAATACTTCAATGACTTACCCTTGCACTTGAAATTAAATCTGAACTCCTTTTCATGGTCTACAAGGTTTGCATGATCCAGGTGTTGTCTATGTCCCCAGCTTCAGCATGCACCACACAAGACCTTGTCCTTCTCTTATGTTTTCTATTCTGCCCCAATTCTTTTAAATTTCTGGTCTATTGATTGTTTCCTTTATTATTTTGTAAAGTTATCATGGCATTTTTATTATATATATATTTTTTTTGTTATTTCAACATATTTGAGAAGGTAAATTAACGTGTTTAGCCTACTGCCTTGAATCAGAAATCAAGACAAGCTTATAGGCTAAATTATATGTGTTGTGTCCCTTAGATGCTATAATAGTAATATGTAAGGAGTAGTATTGGGCATTAAAGAGCAAGTAGATACTTGTAAATGGGGTGAATGGTTATAAGAAAATGGTTCACAAAGGAGGTGACATGAATACACACACTGTTATCACCTTGACATCAAGAACTGTGAATAATTATTCTTCTCTGAATCCTGTCAATACTGGTTATTTATTAGTATAAGATGGTAGTACACATTAAATAGTGAAATAAGTCAAATCCTGACCCCTTCTAAATACTTGGAAGCTTGCACTTTTTTTATTACTACATTTACAAGGATTTGGACCTTGGATAGACTCCTATTTTTTTTTTCTTAAGCTTAGTAAGGTGCCTTTTTGAATTTGTACAGATAGACCCAGAATTAAGACTGGAGGGCTACCCTGGTGGCGCAGTGGTTGAGAGTCTGCCTGCCGATGCAGGGACACGGGTTCGTGCCCCGGTCTGGGAAGATCCCACATGCCGCGTAGCGGCTGGGCCCGTGAGCCATGGCTGCTGAGCCTGCGCATCCGGAGCCTGTGCTCCACAACGGGAGAGGCCACAACAGTGAGAGGCCCACAAACTGCAAAAAAAAAAAATTAAATAAATAAATAATAAGACTGGAGTGGATATTGAGAGCTAAATTAATCTTCAAAATAAATTAACAAAAATCCTTAATGAGCAATAGAAAGAGTGTTAGTGGAAGAAATGGAGAAATAGACTTTGATATATATTTGTTGAATGAATGAATGAATGAATGAATCAATGCATGAATGAGTGATAGAATTAATGAACAAAGGAAAGAATGAAATGAGGAGTCAAGGAACTGAGTTTGGTACTGGTAATACCTTCAGGCTTCACCTTTCTTATCCATAAATGTAGAGAATTTGAATTTGATCTCTGGGCATCTTTCTAGCCCTAACAGACCAAGAAAGAGTATTAAAAGATTCCCAACAATAAGACACAACTGACAAAAATAGAATAAAATGAAGTCTAGAAATGTTATAATACTCATTAATCCCAACAAATTAATTGGTTACAGTATTAATTTTCTAAATATTTAAATAAATCAGGTAAATTTTAAAAATAAATAAAGTAAAATTTTAAAAAATATATCTATACACAGATATATACAATTATATATATGAAACAAGAGTAATTATCAATACAAATGAAAAAATATAAATGCTCAGTCAGTTGGCCCCAAGGCAAAAAGTTTTGTGCTAAAACTTAATAAACAGTAACTTTAATTTTTCATATTTTATATAAAACCCCCAACACAGTGTTTTGCCCTTAATGATCCCTCAATAAATGTTTGTAGGATAAATGAATGAATTATTAATGATTGTATTATGTAATCAAATATTAAATATTTAGCCTACTTAATATCGATATATTTTAATTCTCTTTCCATATTCATTTTAATTATTTCCATTTACAGTTATAACAAAAATGTGGAGAGAAAGGAAAATGAGTTTAAGCTTCAGTGTGAGGATTTATATTCAGTTTATGAAAGACAATTGGCAGAAATGTTGGGTCATCGTTTCCGTGCGAGGGCTTTCTCTAGTTGTGGCAAGCAGAGGCCACTCTTAATCACGGTGCGTGGGCCTCTCACTATCGTGGCCTCTCTTGTTGCAGAGCACAGGCTCCAGATGCGCACGCTCAGTAGTTGTGGCTCACGGGCCTAGTTGCTCCGCGGCATGTGGGATCCTCCCAGACCAGGGCTTGAACCCGTGTCCCCTGCATTAGCCAGCAGATTCTCAATCACTGCATCACCAGGGAAGCCCAAATCAATACTTTTAAACCTCTGTATTTTATAGCTCATCAACAACACCGTCAAAAAATTTGAGAACTATCATGATATAAACAAAACTTCCCCAATTTGTGAATAGGACAAATATTTTATGTGTAATATAAGGTGAGTTATAGGTAAGCATAAGATTACAATAGCACTTTTGGAAAAATTATTACTGATATCTTAAATAACAAGAAAGTAGTAATTTCATTAGTTTGTATTTATTTCAAAAGATAGTTATAGAGGCCCTACTCTTTACTATTTTAAGCATAAAGCTACAAGAATGAAATGGCAACTTTAAGGTACTAATGTTTCAGTGGTAAAATCAGACAAATCAACATTTCCAAGAGAGCCTAATATACTTTAATTGGTGAAAATCTAGGCTCACTGGGAGCAGTGAAGAAAGAACAACTCAGAGTTTACAGAAAGATTTACAAAAATGTCTCTAGAGACCATTAGAAAAGCTGTAAGATAGGAAAGGAATGTTTTTGGCAGAGGGACATAGAATTATAGGAGTATCAGATTCAAAATCATAAAGACATGAAAGAGCATGGTTCATCCAAGCACAAAAGAATATTTATTTAATGCCTACTGTGTTCCAGGTGTCTGAGGTGCTAGATATACAATGAAGAACAAGTCTCTAGCTTCAGGGAGCTACAAGCTAGTATTTACAAAGGTTTGGTAACACAATAATATTTAGAGTTCTGTGTGTGTGTGTGTGTGTGTGTGTGTGTGTGTGTGTGAGAGAGAGAGAGAGAGAGAGAGAGAGAGAGAGAGAGGAGATGGATATGAGCTAGATCACATTCTTCTCAGGAAATGTTGAATAAATAAATATAATTGCCTAAACAGCATTTCCCTGCTGCATTCAAAAGTAGTCATACACTCAAATTAGTCTAAACCTAACACACATTCTCTTCCCACTATCCTTCTACTAGAAACTGCAAATATATTAAAACCAACTATATGCAAATGCTGAGAGCAGAAGATAGGAGTGGATGATGGAGAGTTGAGGGGAGAGAGAGGAAATATTTGTAAACTGGAGAAAAGTATCTCGAGAGGACATAAAGCAAATGTCTAGCATAGGACTATGAAGGCAAAACAGTGGGAAGCAGCCACATAGCACAGGGAGATCAGCTCAGTGCTTTGTGACCACCCAGAGGGGTGGGATAGGGAGGGTGGGAGGGAGACGCAAGAGGGAGGAAATATGGGGATATATGTATATGTATAGCTGATTCACTTTGTTATACAGCAGAAACTAACACACCATTTTAAAGCAATTATACTCCAATAAAGATGTTAAAAAAAATGGATGAGAGGAAAGCTGAGCTAATTTTGGACTCTTGAAATTGGATAGATCAATCATACTCCTGTAAGTCTTGAGCCCAGAATTTTGTTGAGAGGGTAAAATTTTTTTTCCACTTTTTCTTTTACATTAAAATGATTACCATTCTGGCTTTACTTTGTACCAAGAAACATCCTAAATCCAGCCAAAGGCATAGTTTGAACTATGTTTGTTGGTGATCAGGTGAAAAACAGAGTGTCCAAGATTCTGTCCATCTGCCAGAATTTCATGAATGTACAAACTGGAAGGAGAAGTTGTGGTTACAGGTAGACACAGTGGTTTCAGGAGAACAAATTCTTGGTCATGGTTTTAAATATCCAATGCCTCATTTGTTTTACCTCGGAAACAGTTAAGGAAAACTCAACTGGCAAATTATTGAAAAGTTTTCCTGGTCTTTAATTCTTTAAGTTTAAACCAAAATTCAGATATATTTCATAGTTTGCCATTAATTGTACATTGTTACCAAGGCAGAGTATGAAATAGCAATAATTTGCCATCTCTCTTTTTTTTTTTTTTTTTTGCAGTACGCGGGCCTCTCACTGTTGTGGCCTCTCCCGTTGCGGAGCACAGACTCCGGACGCGCAGGCTCAGTGGCCATGGCTCACGGGCCCAGCCGCTCCGCAGCATGTGGGATCTTCCCGGACCAGGGCACGAACCCGTGTCCCCTGCATCGGCAGGCAGACTCTCAACCACTGCACCACCAGGGAAGCCCTGCCATCTCTTAACAAGGTGAAGCACCTGCTTAAATCTTGAATTCCAGTACCAATTTGTCAGGAAGTTTGATTTCTTTACCAAACCCTCTCAATTAGGAAAATATTCCTAAATGGTATAATGCAGCAGTTCTCAAAATCAAAACCAGATCAACAGCATCAGTATCACTGGAGAACTTGTCAGAACAGGCCTGGCTCTGGACCTATTGAACCAGAAACAATGGAGATTGGGGCTCAGAAGAGTACATTTTCACAAGCCCTCAAGGTGATTCTGCTGCACGCTAAATTTGAAAATCACTGGTATAGTGGATCTTTGTGTGTGTGTGAGGGGAATGTGAAGAAAGATGACATCGTACACAAGAAGCATCATCCAAACTGTCTTTGTTAAAACTCTTAAGAATTGTCCGGGGTATACTAAGAGAAGATTTCTAAGACCTTCACATTACAAGAACTTTTGATCACTCAGTGGTGGTTAGAGAGAAAGTCTCCCCAAGATCCCTTTCACAGAAAATCCTTAATTAAAGAGCATATGTGCTTATTCAATAAGGTTTTATTTAGAAACACTTTGACTATTTAGCTTGACTCTTATCCAACTTAAAAAAATAATTGTCATTGTCCATTTATATATCTCTCTTCCTTATTAGATGGTGAGCTTCTTGTGGTTAGGGACCACGTCTCACTGACTTTTACACTGCCTTTGTCAGTGACAGAGCCTGGAACACAGTAAGCTATAATAATAATAAATGCTATTGGAAGGAAAGAAGACAGTGGGAAGGGAGATTTGGAGGGAGGGAGAGAAAGAAGAACCAACTTGAATAAGATAAAGGAGTTAAAATACGGTTTTCAGACACACAAATTCAATAAAGATTTTACTACGGTGCATGAATTTGATTTTCAAATAGTGTGTGGTCCATGAAATAGAAACATCTCTCAAATTACTCAACATATAATAAAACTACAGAATATAAATATGCGGTTAAGCAGATGCTGTCAGTGTTTGTAGGTGCCAGTTTTTACGTATCCTTTTGTAACATTATTCATGCAGTTTTCCTAAGTGTTTCCCCCCAACAAAACAATCCATTTTTCTTAAATAATAATAATTGCTAGCAACCCAACTATAATAAACAACCATACAATAACAAGTCAGTATGTGCCCATACAGAGGAAAGAGAAAGGATTACTTCAGAAAACAGATGTCAGCTTCAAGCTTCCAAGGATTTATTATAAACAGAAATGAGTAAAGAACATGAAAAATACTTTGGCAGTGCTATTTGAATACAGAGCTAATGAAAGGCTATATTCACCATCAAATGTATGCTAACAGCCAAATTGCCAGAAAATCTACTGTTTCAGGAGTAGTCTATGCCAAAACACAGACTACAATTATACATAAAAAATGGTTAAACAAAATGTGGAACAGCAGGATTAACTTTCTACTGGGAAATCTGTTTCAGTATAATTGTGCTGTGTTGTGACAAATAGGAAATATATGCAAATAATGAATTAGAAATCAATTATGGATAAATAAATAAAGGTTACAGAAAAAAAGAAATTCTAAGAGTAAAATTTGTAAATTAGCCATTATTGTGAAGCAATTTTTTTTCTTTTTAATATGCATTTCAATAGAGTAATGATATATATGTAAGCCCATTATAGCTACCCTGAAAAATTCTTTTCATTTTTTTCATACAAATCATTTTGCTATATGAACAAAATGCTAAGAAAAAGTTTTAACATTTTCATTGGAAAAATCCAATATTTTTTAGACACAAGCCTGTGTAGGAAATTTTTTAAATAAAATAAATATCTTATGTTTTGCAATTTTGTGGATCTTACTTATTGATTTTTGTTTGTTTGTTTGTAATTGTTGTTGCTGTTTCGAGCAACAATCAAGTGATACCATAAAAAGTAACTTTATAACTTTTAATCACATATATTTCAAATCTCAAATAGACTATGCAGAGAATACATTGTTTAGAAGACCCTGTTATACTACACACTAGTGTGGGGTGAGATGCTACATTTATTTCAAGAGAGGAGGAAAAAAATCTGTATTTCGTTTGTTACACTGCTAACTTCACTTTAGGTAATTGCATTCAGCTTTATTATTGCCCAGAGCAATAACTGATTGTTAGTTATTGAAGTCTGAAATGATTTTCTCATTTCCCAGGAGACTCTAGAGATTTACATGGTGCACAGCAGTAACTAATAGATATAATCTGGTCATAATGTAGCTATACAGTGTGTTATTTACTTGCAGAGAACATAGATGTTCAACATTTTAACATTTCCTCAAGAAGAATGGGATATTTCACTCAGTATAAATATTAACTGTATACTGCTCTACCAGAAACTGACCAGAAATAATATTTTGTTAGAATTTATGAAATTATGCATATGTATGGACATGGAGTAGTATATAAAGAAGGTTTTTCTTCCTTTGTGATTTTTAAAATTTATTTATTTAGAGACTTTTCAAAACGTATATTGTTTTAAAACGCCTCTCCATAGTTCCAGCATATTTCTAAAATTCCAGCTAAATTATAATATATAACATATAATCAAAGAGAGACAGTACTGCAAATAAATTTAGTGTGAGGTTATTCTGCAAAAATATTTCTTTCGTTTTTGAAATTGGCTATTTTTTCCCATTATAAATTTTTAGTTTTATAGGTTTACTCACCCTTCTTTCAGAAACTTAGATAAGGATAAGCTTTCTTAGCTTCTTTTTCATATTAATTTGAGGCTAAAAGCTTGTACAAAGATCTTGGAATACATACTAGGGATGGCATACACATAAACCCAGGACAGCAGAGAAACATGCAAGTTTTTACCAAAATCCTCACTTTCACTGTGCAGAAGGCTATCTTTATTTAACATGAGGGCACTGGCATGTTCTCATTCTTTACAAAATGTACATGTAATGCAAATTTATTACATATGATTCTTGAATAAATAAAATTTTAATGGCAGCATAGTGTAATAGGGGCAAATGTTTTATTAAAGGAGATTTTTCTTTTGTTTTTTTTTCTTTCTATCCAACTGATATAAATGTTTTATGAAGGTTTCAGAGTATTCCTCCTGGAAACATTATGGGGCCTGTACTTCTCACAAAGCAGGAGAGATTTTTGCATCTTACTCCCATTAACCCTAATGAGTGTTACCCACAAAACACCTTGTACATCAGAAACAAAAACATCTTTTTTCCCAAATAAAAATTAATAAAATAAAACCAAAAACTTCCCTGGGCTATGCGCACAGATTTATATACCTCAGAATTTAATTTATTATGTATACTATACCCTAAACACATACTAATTCTTTTACTAATTCTGGAAATCCTCACTGAAAACTAGATCTTCCAGGCTTCTTAGCAAAGATTTAATAGCAAAGAGCTTTAGTGAGGACTCATATTCCTCAGACTATAAAATATAGTATAAAGTATCATCATAAATAATTTAAACTAGAGTACAGCAATCACAATAAATGAACAAAGTACATTTTGCAAAACAATGCCTCTTATTTAAAACAAAATGCTGCCCACTTGCTAACTCAAAAAAGACCAATTTTTTGCTTTTATGTGTGTCTTCTGACATTGATCTCATGGAGAGATTTTAAATCGGGGGTATTTTAAGATTCTAATTAGAAATTATTCAGTGTGATATGTAGAAAAGAGAGTATGAGATGCACATTTGGCTTCATTACCAACTAGTTTTTCTAAGCTAGTCTTGGAGAAACAGACTTACCAACAATGGAGAAAAGTGTACTTTAATTTTTAATTTTGCTGAGATGTCACACAGAGAATTTGCAGAATGAACCTCACAAATACTTCACTTATATAGAGAAATCAATCCAGCTTAGAAAACACTTTCAAATTCAGGCCTTATTTTTGAAATGTGGATCCCTATGATCTGGGCAAGGCAAGGCCTGATGCAGATTAGGGGAGACTTCATGAAAGAATAGATGTCTGAGCTGAGTCCTAAAAACTGGAGTTAGTCCATGGGCATAGAGCATGGGGATGGCGGATGGGCTGAGTAGGGACAGGTATTCGTGGCAGGTGCAAAGGCCGAGAGCTGAGTACACTGTGCATCAGGAGACCTGAAGTACAGCTAGAGCAAAGTCAGAAGGCTAGCTAAAGAAGTCCCATCACAGAGGGAATGGGTAAGAAATTTATGTTATGTTTATATGATGTAAAATTATACAATGATCATAGACAAACTAGCTATACACAGATTAGCATGAATAGAATTTAATAACAAAATTCAGTGGAAAAAAACAGGATACTGAATATATATCATGTAGAACACTTATGTAAAGTTTAAAAATACATAAACTAATACTGAATTTTTTATGGTTATACACAAACGTAGTCAAAAAACAAAACAAAACAAAACCACAGACCAGAAGAATATGAACCAATATTAGAAAGTTATTGCTCTGGGGAGATTGGAAGAGGAATATGATTCAGGGTGCTTGAGAGATCTCGATAATTGACTCTCCCCTTTACTAACCTCAGGATTAATTAACAAACAAACAAGCAAAAAAATTGGCAACTGAAGGGCAAAATATTGCCTCTATTTTGATCAAGTCTAGGTTGAGGACTATAGTGTAGAAATACAGAAAAATAGATTTCTTAATATTGAAAGTAGACTTAGACAAAATTGTCTACACTGTCACTAGCAGCTCTGGACTTATATAGATCATTCCTGTAGGGTCATATCTTTCTCCCTGTAAAATTGATGTGTTTTTGGAGAGAAATACTGTGATTTTACTGTTTGAGGAGGAGGAGCTGAACACCCAGGCCCAGGTTTTTTCTCCAGATTCACCAACAAGATAAGCGGCCCTGGGCTTCCTTGGTGGCGCAGTGGTTCGGAGTCCGCCTGCCGATGCAGGGGACATGGGTTCTTGCCCCGCTCTGGGAAGATCCCACATGCCCCGCGGCTGGGCCAGTGAGCCATGGCCGCTGGGGCTGCGCGTCCGGAGCCTGTGCTCCGCAACGGGAGAGGCCACGGCAGTGAAAGGCCCGCTTATCGCAAAAAAAAAAAAAAAAAAAGATAAGCGGCCCCTTCTTAGAAGAGAGGCAAGAGATCAGCTTTGCTGTGCTAATGACAGTTACCTCTATGTATAAGGAAACAGCACATGTGGGCAGTAAGATTTCCTCCTCTAGAAGATTTAAAAATAACTTATGAAGAATGCAAACTTCCCACTAGCAGCTATTAGGGTCTGTTTTTCTCCCTGATGTATCCTAAACACCAAGAAGAACTGCTGCCTCACAGTAGGTGCTCAAGAATACTTGTTGAATAAATGAAGAACTTATTTTCTTTTAAAATGTTCTGAAGAAAGCACCACTGAATGTTAACACTCATTTACTTTCATTGAAGGATACATGTGTATTATGATACTTGCTTGATTCTTCTCTAAGTTTGGAATATTTCCATACACAAAGTATGAGGCTGGACATAATGTTAGCAGTAAAGGTAGACTAAGAACAGATATTGAAGACACTCGAATGCCTTGTGGATGGGTTAGGTTCTAAGAACAACTGACAAAAATTTATTGAAGCCACACTGCTTCTGAACTTAATGAGCCTGAGTTCCATTTCCTGGGTTAAGGATCACTTTGAACAGAAATGAGGGGAAAGAAAAAGAAATCTGGTGAAGGAAAAAACTTGGCACAAACTATAGAACTATTTTTGCATCCTTCCAGTTCTGATTCTTGACATGTGTTTATGGAAAATCCCTCGTGACGGAAACCATGAATGGAGAAAGATGTTGCCCCTCAGAGCATCTGATTTCATACAGGTATTGAGACAAAAATACTGTTAATGTAGCCAAAGTTCAGTTTGTATGTGGTTTAGTTTTGTTGCAGAGTTTCTTCAATATCCAATATTCTAGCAATGGTAGGAGAAATAATCTGCTCATTAAAGAGAGTTATTTTACCCCAAATACAAGAAAGGCAGGTTTTTACAGTTAAATAAGTTGAATAAAATGTATGGCTTTGACAGTTTCCTTTAGCCTTGCCTTTCAAGTAAGCTTAAAGGTGCTTGAGTGAAGACTCATTGGTATTGTATTTAACAGGTAGTTTTCAGAGTCCCAATACTTCATAGAGATCCACCCCCCTAACACACATACACAATTACACATATAGCCTTGCTCACTCCTGCTTTCCCCAATTGTGACACCTCAAAATGGACCTAGCATGAGTTTAACCAGAGTCAGCTTCCCTTCCACAAGTTGGGGAACACAAAATCTCATAGTACTAAGCCCAGATGGGACAGAGGCATTGACATGTACAAAAGATGACTTTTTAACAATTAAAATTAGTGAACGCTTTGTTAGTAACAAAAATAGTGGGGAAGTACTTTCGGTAGTGTAATATGTTTAGAGCATGAAAACAAGGGAGAATCTTAATATTGGCAGAACAATCAAATCTTTCTAAAAATTAATCATCAGCATTAACTTCCTTAAGTGTTTCCTGCTGTTTTTTTTTCTTCTTCTTCCTGAACTTTTGATCACCTAGATATTTAAAGGTTGAAAGAAAACTCTATTTCCTCAGCAAGGTCACACAAGGAAGCAAAACTTCCTCCAAAGTCAGGATAATCTATTCATTTAAACATTTCTCTTTAGGAGCTCATACAATGATGATGTAGAAAATGGGCTTCTGGACCCAGTGTGCCTGTCACAAAATCCTGGCCCCAACACTCACTAGCTTTGAGTTGACTTTGAGCAAATAATTGAACCTCTCTATAATATAGTTTTCTCACCTGAAAATAGGGCAAATTAATATTTGCTAACTCACTGGGCTAGGATGTTAAATAAGTTAATATATCAAAATAGCAGAGTATATAACATAATAAGCAGTCAATAAATGTTGGCAAATGGGTTATTGACATTTTAAATTATTTATAACAATTTACATGACTTTGCCCATTTGCAGCATGTCTATTCTAAGTGATAGGTATATAACACCAAAACACAGAGGTAACAGTGAAAACATTGAATAACTAACACATTGATTTGAGTTCATGGTTCTTGACCACCTATTTTAGTTAATTCAGTGAGGCAACTATTTCATTTTGTTTTGATAAATCTTCATCTGGTAAATCCCTAGAGACTTAAATCCTATTTTTATTTCATCCACTTTATTTAATGCCAGATACTGACTACTATTTTTTTTTAAGTTGTTTGATGCAAAAGATAATGTACGTGCTTCTGGTTTCAATTTTGTCTACATGCTGCTCATGTTTCCTGAGAAAACTGAAGCTCCTGGAAAGTAATCCACTATTTTATTGCATAAAGAGTGCTCATGTCAGCATACAACAAAGAAGCTATGTCACACACTAAAAGTGTTAGAAGTAACTATTAGTAATTTAATAAGTCGCCTGAAGTGAGGACTCCAGGCAGCAGCTTGGTCATGGGTGGTCATGTTCTCTACAACAGACCCTGTGATCTTGGCCACAATGATTTATTACAGTGGACATCTAACTTCAGGGTGTCCAGGGGCTTTTGAGATGACATGAAGTGAGAGTGTTACTTCACAAGGACACTGATAGCCAATCTTCTTCCTGGGTAGGATTGGACTGGGAGACACGTAAAGAGGTGGTGGTGGAAATGGAAGTGAAAACATACCAGAAGGAGCTCAGACAAGGCAGAAACTGGATGCTGACTGGGGGGGATGGGGCCCAGGCAGCTGAGAAAACAATGAGACAACTTGCATTGGCGCAGAGGCTGCATTCCAGTTGCCACAAGGTCTAGCTGTTCAGTGTTTCTTATTCTTGCTTAAAACGGCTTTTTTCTGGCTTTCCTCGAAGATTGGCTAAGATTCCTGTTTCCCTTATTTTTTGTAAGATTCCGTGTATGAAGTAACCTGAATGAATCTGTTTCTTGCAAACAAAAGAACCTATATAAGAATCAAAATAACACAAATAATGGTTAACTTTGGGACTTAAAATATGAACCATATTAATGCAGTTTATTAGTGTACATATGTTCAATAATGAAAAAAATTACATTTACAGGATTTTAATACTGGACAAATCTTTTACATTCTATAGCAAGATTATTTGTTTTCCATCCCTAATCTATGGGGGGATGTATGAGTATATTTCCCTAAACAGTTCATATTTTGAGCATTTGTGTGGATATAATGCATTGGGGACTTGATGTTAATTTCATATAGCAATATTACAGTGATTATTATAGCCTTATTTTAAAATAATATCCTTATTTACATTGCTCATATTAGAAAACTTTAAGGATATAGAATTCTTTAAAAAATCCATTGTGCTTTAACTTATATATAAGAAAAATGATTAGTTTTTTCATCTATTACAAAATATATATTTGATAAGTTGTCTTAGATAGTAACAGTTTGAGTTTTTGTTCATTTGTTTAAAATTATTCTCTAGATATTATTCTATTTGAATAGCTGATGTTTTTGTTTTCCTATATGGAGTGTATGTAAACACTTTATTTTTAAATAGCCAAAAAAACCCACTATTAGAATAGGTTGTCCTCCTAAGTGCTCCCATACGCATTCTGTGAATGTCTATCTTTTCAACTAATTTATTTGTCTGCTTGTCAGTGTCCCTCACTAGCTTATAAACTTCTAGAAGAGAAAAACTACATCTCCTGTATCTTATATCCTCATCATCAGGAACATAGTAGGCATTCAATAAATATGTGTTAAATTACACAAGTGAAAAACAAACAAAGCCTATAAAACCACCTTTTAAAGTACTGTAAAAGATACATTAACTTATGTGCTTATGGCAAAAACTAAATGCTTCCATCCAATATCCACTTAAATTACTTTTAGACTTATAAGGCCATTATGCTCTGAAGATGATGAAAGCAGATGGAATAGTTCACTGCTTTACCCCAGGAAGGGGAAGGAAAGTGATGAAAATTTATCAGCAGAAGTATAAATCAATAAACATTTATTAAATGTTAAAACATTTGAAACTTAACACAGTAGGCACTTCCTGTGACCATTAAATAATTTAAATATTGATGATAATTTGATATTAGTGACCTTTGATACTGAAGTATTAAAAGCATAGCAAAATATGTCTTTTCCTGCCCTTTCTTCTGTGCATTTAAATGTGAAGCACTAAGGCTCGTGCCACTTTATTCTGATGGAGGTGGAAGGGGAGATGGAGGTGGAAGCCTGCCACTGAATTTGAATTATGTAGGGAACATAGCCGTGTTGTACTCTCTTGTCAATATCTCCTTCCAGCTGGTGCTGACATAATTAGGCACATCAAGCACAGAAGACATTTTAAATTCAAAGCACTGTTCCAAGTCCTGTGAGTAGCTATGAAAGGTGCCTGAAGTAATCAATAACACATGGTAAGGTGTGCAGTTGTAGTAGGTTATCCACCCACCTTGGGTCTATTAAAAGACATAAAGAAGTAGAAAAGCCAAGATTGTTAACTTCTTAAAAAGTAGCCTTGTTTAAAGAGTTGACTTATTAGTACTGAATTTTCTTTAAAAAAACTACGAACTTAGAATTGAATCTTTCATCACCAGCATAAAGCAGATAAATGTAAACTACCTGAGACAAGAAACTTTAAATTCCTTTGTTCTCCACTATACCCTCAGTATCTAACATGGTATGTGTCAATTAATAAGTGATCAATAAGTATTTGTCTAACAGAATGCATATGTAAATGGGGAGCCCTGGTCTTACTTATCCTTATTAGCCAAGTGGGAATATAGTGTACATTATGGGATTGTTATGTGGATTAGAAATAAATTAGATAAAGCCTCTAAGCATCTGTAGCAACAACTGCTGTTCCATAAAGTAAGAGATCCATATAAATATAATATATAATTGAAATTTTAATGGAGTATGGTATACATTTTGGCTTTTAAAAATATGTCCTTCACTGTCTTGCCTGACTTTCACTGCATCTTCTCTCACCAAATCCTTCTTCCTCATTCTTTTCTGACCCTCTACATCCTAAACATTCGTTAAGCAGAACAATTTAGTTATCATTTTAAAACTGATCTTCAAAGCTCATGACTTGAGGGTCTCAGCTGCTACTGTAAAAGACTTCTCAAAGTATTTTTCTAAACAAAGACATTTTTCTCCCAAGAAAAATTTTGGTGGCAGCTGAGATTAATTTTTTACCCACTTCATATATGTAATTTCTACTGTCATTCATAGAAAGTTCTGTCACAGTTGAAAAAAGACACCATATGGAAGAAGGTCTGTAAATACCTTCTTACAGCATGTAGGGGTATAAATTTAGTTTGTGATCCCAAAGATTTTAGATTAAAATAATCTAAATGGTGATTCTCAGCCACAAGGTAGAATTCTAAGGAATCTCTGAGAGAAGAGAGGTTGAATGTGGAGTCTCTCAGCTCTTAAATATAACGCTTTCATTAACTTAATAGATAAATATTTCTTTGGAAAACCATGCTTAAATGAAACAAGCATGAAAGCTGGAGGAATAATTAGAAAATTGTTGCCCAATAAAAATTCTATGGCATAAGGGTGGGGACCTGGTCCTGCCCTATAGCAAGCTGGCACAAGCCCCAAGCCCCCACAGGCCAAAGCAACAATTGCATAGGAAGATGGACCCACCCTCCACTGGCCAACAGCCACTGCATCAGGCAGAGCCTTGCAGCCAGCCAGGCCAGGGACCAGCCCATCTTACCAGTGCAGCCATAGTAATTGGCCCCACAAAAACAGAAGTGCACATGCAGCCCACATAGAAGTCACCCTATAGCATATAGCTCTGGTGACTAGAGGTGAGTGTACTGCTGGGTCCCATTGGATATCTTCTCTAATTTCAGAAAATGAAAACAACTTACCAAACATATAGAAATTAACACAAAAAATTGGGGAAAATGAGGAGACAGAGGAATAAATTCCAAATAAAGGAATAAGAAAGAACCTTAGTAAAAGAACTAAACTAAGTGGAGTTAACAAATACCCAATAAAGAATTCAAGGATGTTTGCCAAACTTAGGAGAAGACTGGATTAACACAGTGAGAATTTCAACAAAGAGCTAGAAAATATAACAGCTGAAGAATACAATAACCAAAATTTAAAAAAAGCAAACACTAGAAGGAATCAACAGTAAATTAAATGATATAGAAAAATGAATCAGCGATCTGGAAGACAGAGTAGTGGAACTCACCCAAGTTGAATGGAAAAATAATTTTTTTTAATGTTTATAAATGAGGATAGTTTAAGAGATTTCTGGGACATCAAGCATACTAAAAATTGCTATAGGGATCCCAGAAGGACAAGAGAGAGAGAAAGGGGCAGAGAATTTATTTGAAGAAATAATACCAGATAGCATTCCTGAAGTGGAGAAGGAAATAGATATCCAGGTCCAGGGGCATAGAGAGACCTAAACAAGAGGAACCCAAAGAAGCCCACACTGAGGCACATTATGATTAAAGTGGCAAAAATTTAAAGATAAAGAGACAATCTTAAAATCAGCAAGAGAAAAGCAACTAGCTATGTTATGTACAAAAGGAACTATGAGTAGATTATAAGACTGTGAGTAGATTTTTCAGCAGAAACTTTGCAGGCCAGAAAGGAATGGCATAATATATTCAAAATGATGGGAGAAAAAACCTACAACCAAGAATATACTATCCAGGAAGGCTATCATTCAGATTTGAAGGAGAGAGATTTCTACAGTCAAGGAAAAGTAAGAGTAAAGCACCACTAAACTGGCTTCACAAGAAATATTGAAGAGACTTAGCTAAGTGGGGAAAAAATGCACAACTAGAAATATGAAAATGATGAAGGGAAAAATGTCACCGGTAAAGGCAAACACACAGTAAAGGTAGATCAAATACTTATAAAGTTAACAGAAAGATTAAAAGACAAAAGTAGTAAATCATTTACATCTAGAGTAAGTAGTTAATGGATATGTAAAATATAAAAATCCAAAATATTAAACTTTGAGGGGGAGAATTAAAATGGATAGTGGTTAGAGTGCATTTAAACTTAAGAATCACCAACTTAAAATAATCATATATATAAATACACACACACGAAAAGAGAAAAGAATGCAAACATAACACTAAAGATAGTTATCCAAAAACAAGGGAAGAGAACAAAAGAAGAAGAAAGGAATAGAAAAGACCTACAAAAACAAGCCCAAAACAACAAAATGGCATTAAGTAAATACCTATCAATACATACATTAAATGTAAAGGGACTAAATGCTCCAATCAAAAAACATAGAATGGCTGAATGGATACAAAAACAAGTTCCATCTATATGCTACCAATAAGAGACTCACTCTAGTTCTAAAGACACACACAGACTGAAAGTTAGAGGATAGAAAAATGTGTTATATGCAAATGGAAATGAAAACTAAGCTGGAGAAGCAATACTTATATCAGACAAAATAAATTTTAAAATGAGGACTGTAACAAGAGACACAGAAGGAAATTATATAATGATAAAAGGATCAACCAACAAGAAGGTATAAAAATTATAAAAATATATGTACTCAACAAAGGAGCACCTAAGTAAATAAAGCATATGTTAGCAAACATAAGGGAGAAATTGACAGTAATACAATAATAGTAGGGGCATTTAGCACCCACTTACATCAATGGACAGATTATCTAGACAGAAAATGTACAAGGAACCACTGGCCTTAAGTAACACATCAACCCAGAGGGAATCCATAGGTATATATATGGAACATTTTATATAAAATCAACAGACTACACATTTTTTTCAAGTGCACATGGAACATTCTCCAAGATAGATCACAAGCTTGGCCACAAAACTAGTCTCAATAAGTTTAAGAAATTGAAATCATTTCAATCACCTTTTCCAAACAGAAAGGTATGATATTAGAAACGAGCTACAAGGAAAACAAAAATACAGAATGGCTAATCAATATGCTGCTAAACAACCAATGGATTGCTGAAGAAATCAAAGAGGAATTCACAAAATACTTGAAGAAAAATAAAAACACAATGATCCAAAATCTATGAGATGCATGGGCTTCCCTGGTGGTGCAGTGGTTGAGACTCCGCCCGCTGATGGAGAGGACATGAGTTCGTGCCCCGGTCCGGGAAGATCCCACATGCCACAGAGCGGCTGGGCCCGTGAACCATGGCTGCTGATCCTGCACGTCCAGAGCCTGTGCTCCACAACAGGAGAGGCCACAACAGTGAGAGGCCCACGTACCGCAAAAAAAAAAAAAAAAAAAAAAAAAAAAAAATCTACGAGATGCAGCAAAAACAGGTCTAAGAGGGAAGTTTATAACAATACAAACCTACTTCAGAAAACAAAGCAATCTCATTAACAATCTAACCTTGTCCATAAAGGAACCAGAAAATAAAAGAAATCCCAAAGTTAGTAGAAAGAAAAAAAAAAGGATCAGAGCATAAGTAATAAAACAGAGACTAAAGGAAGAGAAAAGATCAATGAAACTAAGGGCTTGTTCTTTAAAAGATAAAAAAAAATGATCAGCCTTTCACCAGAGTCAACAAAAAGAGAGAGGGCACAAATAAATAATGTCAAAAGTGAAAGAGAGGCGATAACAGACACTATAGAAACACAAAGAGTGATTACCATGAACCCAAAGAAAATACACCAATAAAGTAGACAACCTAGAAGAAATGGATAAATTTCTAGAAATATATCCTCTCCCAAGATTGAATCAGGAAGAAATTAAAAAATATGAACAGACTGATTATAAGTAATAAAAATGCATCAGTAATTTTTGAAACTCACAACAAACAAAAGTCCAGATAGGCAGCTGAACAGGTGAGTTCTAGCAAACATTTAAAGAAGAGTTAACACTTATTCTTTTCAAACTATTCCAGAACAATTGAAGAGGAAGAAACATTACAGAATTCATTCAATGAGGCCAGTATCACCCTGATACAAAAACCAGACTAGGACACCACAGTATAGGAAAACTACAGGCCAATTATCTCTCATGGGCATAGATACAAAAGTCCTCAACAAAATATTAGCAACCAAATTCAACAATACATTAAAGAGATTATACACCATTATCAACTGAGGTTTATTCCAGGGATGCTAGGATGGTTCATTATCCTCAAATCAATCAATGTGATACAGCACATTATCAAACTGAAAATAAAAAAAATAGCATCATCTTAATAGATGTATAAAAATCTTTTGAAAAAATTTCACATCCATTAATGATAAAAACTCTACAGAAAGTGGGTATAGAGGGAATACACTTCAACCTAATAAAGACCACATATGATAAGCCCAGCTTATCATATTAGCCCAGCTAACATCATACTCAACAGTGAAAAGCTGAAAGCATTTCCTCTAAGATCAGGAATAAGACAAGAATTTGCACTCTCCTACTCTTATTCAACATAGCATTTGATGTCCTAGCCAAAACAGTCAGACAAGAAAAGAAATAAAAATAATCCAAATGGGAAAGGAAGAAGTAAAACTATCATTGTTTGTAGATGACATGATACTACATATAGAAAATCCTAAAGATGCTACCAAAAAACTATAAGCGAATTCAGTAAATTTGCAGGATACAATGTTAACATACAGACATCTGTTGTGTTTCTATACAGTAATGAGTAACTATTTGTAGGAGAAATTAAGAAAACAATCCCATGTATAATTGCATCAAAAGAATAAAGTACCTAGAAGTAAATCTAACAAAAGAAGTAAAAGACTTGTACTCTCTAAACTATAAGACATTGATGAAAGAAATTGAAACCAACACAAACAACTGAAAAATATACTGTGCTCATGGACTGAAATAATTAATATTGTTAAAATGACCATACTACTCAAGACAATCAACACAGTTAATGCAATTCCTATCAAAATACCAAAAGATTCTCTACCAAACTAGAAAAAATAATTCTAAAATTTGTATGGAAATGCAAAGGCTCCAAATAGATAAAAAACTCTTGATAAAGTAGAACAAAGCTGGAGGTATCACCCTCCCTGGTTTCAAAAAACACTACAAAGATACAGTAATCAAAAGAGTATGGTACCTCTGCAAAAAAATGTACACATAGATCAATGGAAGAGAATAGAGAGCTCAGCAGTAAACCCATGTTTGTATGGTTAATTAATCTATGACAAAGATGCAAGAATAAACAGCTGAGAAAAGACAGCCTCTTCAATAAATGGTGTTGGGAAAACTGGACAACTATAGGCAAAATAGTCAAACTGGGCTATTTTCTCACATCATATACAAAAATAAACTCAAAATGGATTACAGACTCAACTGTAAGACCTGAAACCTTAAAACTCCTACAAGAAAACATAAGCAGTACGCTCTTTGACATTAGCCTTAGCAATATTTTTTTGTTTTTGTTTTTGTTTTTGCAGTACACAGGCCTCTCACTGTTGTGGCCTCTCCCGTTGCAGAGCACAGGCTCCGGGCACACAGGCTCAGCAGCCATGGCTCATGGGCCCAGCCGCTCCACGGCATGTGGGATCCTCCCAGTCAGGGACACGAACCCGTGTCCCCTGCATCAGCAGGCGGACTCTCAACCACTGCGCCACCAGGGAAGCCCCTGCAATAATTTTTTGGATCTGTCTCCTTAGGCAAGGGAAACAAAAGCAAAAATAAACAAATGGAACTACATCTAACTAAAAACTTTTGCACAGCAAAGAATGCTATCAGCAAAACAAAAAGGCAGCCTACTGAATGGGAGAAGATATTTGCAAATGATATATGTCATAAGGGGTTAATATTTAAAATATACAAAGAACTCATACAACTCAACTTCAGAAAAACCCCAAAAAACCTGATTAAAAAATGGGCAGAGGTCCTGAATAAACATTTTTTCCAAAGACATACAGATGGACAACAGACCCATAAGATTTTCAAATCACTAATCATCAGGGAAATGAAAATCAAAACCACAATGAGATACCACCTCAAACCTGTCCGAATGGCTATTATCAAAAAGACAACAAATAACAAATGTACTGAGGATGTTGAGAAAAGGGAACACTTGTGCACTGTCGGTGGGAATGTAAATTGGTGTAGTGGCTATGAAAAACAGCATAAAGTTTCCACAAAAAATTAAAAATAGAACTGCCATACAATACAGTAATTTTGCTTCTAGATATTTATCTGAAGAAAACAGAAACATTAATTTGCAAAGATATATGCACAACAATGTCCATTGCGGCATTATTTACAGTAGCCAAGATATTATATATATATATATATATATATATATATACAATGGAATATTACTTAGTCATGGTTAATAAAATGAAATATTGCCAACTGTGACAACTTGGATGGATCTAGAAGATATTATGTTGCATGAAATAAGTCAGACAGAGTAAGATAAATAGGGTATGATCTCATTTGTATGTCAAATCTAAAAATAAAGCAAACAAACAAAACAAAATGAAAATAAACTCATAGACACAGAGAACAAATGGGTGGTTGCCAGAGTGGAGGATGTTGAGGGGGAGCAAAATAGCTGAAAAGTATTAAGATGTACAAACTTCCAGTTATAAAAAAAATAAATAAATAAGCCATGGTGATGTAATATACAGCCTAAGAAATATGGCCAATAATATTTTAATAACTTTGTATGGGACAGGTGGTTACTAGACTTCTCATGGTGATCATTTCATAATGTATTCAAATGTCAAATCACTATGTAGTACCCCTGAAACTAACATAATACTGTAATTCAACTATATTTCAATAATAAAAAAGAAAAATTCTACAGTATAAAGCATTAGAGGAATGTAAATCAGTGTTTAATGAGAATAAACTGTATCTATTTACAGTATTCTTCAAGATGATACAGTCCAAGGCATAATCTGTGCCTTAGACTGGGCAAGTGTACATGGTTTTGTAACATGCCATCTATGTGTACCACCCGTCCATAACCTGAAACGAGCAATAGAGTCAAAGCTTGTGATGTGACATAAAGTGGTATTTCTCTTTTGTCTGATGGATGTCAATGCTGGTCTCTAACACTTACTAATTGCCTCTAGTGTAAAATGTCTCGTATCAATAAAAAATAGGATACAAAAGTGTAAGGCAAAAAGTAGATATTTTATTCTGTATGGTTGGAGGAGAGCAGTAATTATGATTGTAATCTTCTAATAGCAGTTAGTGCTCTTTCAGACAAAACGTTTCCCAATTTCCTACCATATATGTTAAAAGAGCTTGCAAGCATTACTAAACAAATTTTCTGTCCTCTGAGAAGTAGAGGACAAGGTGGGATTTGATGTACAAGAGATTTACTGAGGGAAATTGTGTGAAGGATAAAGGGGAGAAAGCAGGAGTCAGTCGGCAGGGAGAGCCTGCAGACCATGAGGTTAGTCTGAGCCCTGGGGAAGGAGAGGGGGAAGCAAGGAGGCTTGGGAAGAAAGGCTCTTAGGCTGCAGCACAGTCCTAAGAAGGTTTTGGCCAGGCCAGTGGAGTCCTGAGCTAAAGTTGCCCTCCAGAGGACTCTGCCTGTTTCCTGCAGCTACCTGCACATTATCCCCACTGGGAGCAGCCTGGGGGAATGTGGCCTGCGACAAGCACTGGTTATAGATCCACAAGGGCAGCAGCGGGGTCAGTAGACTCTGCCCCCTCAGTAGGAGATCTGAGCAATTGTGTTTGCATGTTCACCACATTTTCCAAATAGGGAACTGTTTGGTTTTGAAGAACAGTTTTAAAATTCTAACCTGGCAGACAGTAAATTTAACCTAGGCTGTTTAACAGATCTGAAAACCAAATCACCTTTATCTTTGCTTTCACAGCATCACCTTTCCCTACAAGTAATCTGTCCTAAAACAGGAAGTCCTCCAATGAAGGACTTCTGGTTATATGGAGAATTACATAGTTCACAGTTTCTAAAATGTTATTCGTTATTATTAACAAATAAGATTATTATTTGTTATTCTAGTAATATATATTCTAGTAATATATGTATCCATTTAACAAGTAATTGAGTGAATGCTAGACAAAATAGGTATCATTTCTTTCCAACCTTTATAGTATTATTTTGCACAGAACATGCACTTAGCATAGCAAGTTATTTTCAGATTCCAGAGTCTAGGAGACATAACACCTGTAAAATATAAGGAATTCAACAAGAACTTGGTGACTGAATGTGCAATGAAATTCACAGTCACCTTGAGAAGGCATATTGTGCTAGACCTTTTCAGAGGGCTCATACTCCTGTCCAATAGAATAAACTTAAACTTATCTACCCAAGAATATTTATTCAAAATAATGTATCTTTAAGTAAATAAAAAGTTGAGAACTAAAAAAATTATGAATAGTGATTCAGTCATGTTACATTTCCAAAAATTTTCTGCTTTGAGAAAATATGTTTGGTTTCACTTTTATGAGTTTTTATATTTGATATTTAAGGCTGTGCTTTCTGTAGTTTAATCTTTGCAGATAATATAAAACCCAGAATATAAACCACACACTTAACGATGAGATTTTCTTGAAACCAAAAATGAAATTTTTTTAAAGCACGGGGCATTTTAGCCTGACTTAAAAACATCTTGATTTTTCTGTTCTCAGCTAACTATATGGCTTTATAAACTCTGTTTCCAATAAGATCATATTCTATTGTTTAACAAGAAAAATTAATAAAACAAAACCATAACTTTAGAAACAGATGGTACTATGTCCTTTTTTCCAGTCATGACATATCAAGGTGTTTTATAATAGTAACCCAAGCAGAAAACTATAGTGATATTGTGGTTTTAAAAAAATTCTTGTTTCTTTTAGATCTATAGACATTTAAGAGACTGAGAGAGTGTCTATTATCACAATAAAAAAAGTCAAAAGTACTAAAATTGACCCCTACATTTACACACAATTTCCTGAAATCTTATAAATCATCCATAGTACCTTTTTCATATCCCTCCTGAAAGATCACTGAGGAATTAACTACAGGGTTTTAAAAGCTGAAGGAATGTTTAAGCGCTGCAGGATTTGCACAAGCCGTCAGATTCTACCCACATTTGGAAGACAGACATTTATTATGTATTTGTCGCCTGGCCTATTTTAGGTCTTGTTGTATAGCTCGATACTTTTAAAATAATAGAAAATCGTTATAGGTAATAATTATGTGAGGTCTTGATTTAATTGACCAATTTGGAAACTAAGCCTAAAGGGTTTTTAATTGTTATTTTGTAAGCTTTTAGAGTTTCCAGTTACCCCGTCAGTTCCTAAGAAATAACAAAATACATTTTGTAGTTAAAGTGAGAATATTTCCCTGTCAAAAATTGCCTGTTTTTATTATTGTAAGAATTGGTCCACTGAACTTAGCTCAGCCTCCAAGGTCTCAGCGAGAATGCTATGATTAATGAGGTAGCCATTAATGTCAGTAGATTGAACAACCAAAATCTGATTATATTAAAGTGCTTCCCAAACATTAGGGTCACATTAACAGTTTATTGAAACAAGCTGATAAAATTTAAAATGGTCATCTAATTCCCTTGGGTTCCTAATTGTTGCATGATAAATCACTCTGTAGAGAAATCTATTACAATGTTCCAAATGAGAAAATGTGATTTACTGTACCATTACTAGGGTGTATGAAGCGCTTCAGTTCTTTAACAGGAGGATTTTGCTAGAATGAGAAAAAACTTCAGATTTTTTTTTTTTTTGAACGGTCTGGCCTTCAATAAAACCTCCTAATGATAAATCTTCCAACTATGAATTGGGAAGAAAAATGATGCATTTTATGATCCTGCATTATGTAAAAACAAGTTACATTAAAGTTCCGTATGTGTCGATTACTGAAAGCTCAGCGTGAATGAGCCTTTATTGACGCTCAACTACTCTTCAGGAGGAAATCACTGCAGAAATCAACTGCACCCTATAAACTAGCTGAAATATTTCTCCACTGTGGAAATATGGTCAAATTCTCTCCAGAGACTAATGTCTCTGCTTTGAAAGATAATTTTTAGGGGTACAAGCGGAACAAGTGAAATCTTTTGCCTGTTCAGATCACATGTCAATCCCTGGATGCAGCATTTCCAAGAATGGCCCCATAGTTTCATGTACGGTTAAGCAGTTAAGACCATGTCATCATTTATTCCTGGAAAAACCACTGGCCAAAAGATGGCAGGAGGAAGTGAGCATTACTGAGAATGGCTGGAAAAGGCGGTAAACCCCATTGTTTTGGTGTAACTGATGACAAAGTTAAAGGAAAGTCACATAAGCATGTGCAAATAATGGGAAATTGTTAATCTATGCAGTGTTTATGGTGAAGGAATATTCTGGGCTTTGATACACTAAATTATTAGAATGATTATTCAAATTCAAAGAAAAAAATATATCCAGGCAGCTTTCTTTGACATTCTCTTCTCCCCAACACAGAGTGGGATTTGGGCCTCCCTTTCCACAGTCTAAGTTGACTGCATAAACCTTTAACAAAGCACTCACCAAATTGTATTGTAATAATTTATGTGTTTATGTCACCTACTAGCTCTTCAAGGACAGTGATCATATTACAAAATAGCTGTTCAATTCCGGACACTATTTAAAAGTCGATGGACAGTAAATGTTCACAAAATGTTTGTTGAATAAATAATGAAGTGAATGAATGAATTTAAAAAAACGAATGGCTCTCCAAATGGTTAATTTGCCATTTTATTTCCCAAGTATTCTGTGGCTATTTTACATGTTTAATTTATGATCAGGTTATCTTTAAAAATTCCTTCTGTGCCTTGTTTTTAATCATATTTTTCATACCAGAAATGATTGCATTGGTATCAATTCTCTTTCAATTGCCCACATGTCCTACCAGGAAAGATTATGTGAGATGAGTAATGCTTGGTGTGAGTACATCCAGTATATCTTAGAAACTCAGAAGACAGAGTGGTTCCAGAGTGGACTATGTGTTTAGGTGGCTGGGTAGAGGACGAAGAGAGACTTGTCAGTGCCTGGAGTGGTGGTTTCACTTGTAGCTGAGGTCAGCCTATACTCAGCCCCTGAGAAAGCAGGGTTATTGGAAAGGCTGGTTGGTCTACCTGGAAAATTGTGACAACAAATCCTCTAATTACCACTGGTATTTTAAATGTCCCCAGGAAAGTTCAGATACAATTTTCACATTTTGTTTACCTAATTTATAGTGGAAAACTCTTTAAAGAGTTTTGCAAGAGTGCCCACATGCTTCTTGGTAATCTTTTCAGTATCTTGACTTGAGGAAGGGATTGTGTGGAAAGATAATATGTAGAGCAGAGAGAAAGCTATGAACTACCTTAGGTAAAAATGGGTGGATCACATGGATGCCTTCAATCAAATATCAGACCCTTTCATTTTCTATAGCAAAACTTTTATAAGAATAAGATTAAAATGTATCTGTATTGAATCAAAGAAGTTAAATGTTTCTGTGTTTCAAGGCTTACAGAATTGATAATACAACTAGCAGGAGAGTGTGCAGAATTTCAAAAAACTGTATCACTTTCTCTTTACCCCAGAGAAAGTATTATTCTTTGATATAGTGTATTTAAAATATTACTCTTATTTAGTTGCTAGAATCTTCCTCCTAAAGTTTAGACCTTAAACTAACATAAACTAACCTATTTTGTTTCCGTTGTTGACAAATACAGAGCACTCATTTTTTGATAACACATGACTTACTTCCTTATTTCCCTCAAGCATTTATTCAAATTTCTTCTTATCCGGATTTTTTTTTTTTTTTACCAAAATATCTAAAATAGTACTTTCCATCACCATGCCCCCTGATCCTTAAAAAAAAGAGTCTTCAGAACACTAGACATATTAACATATTATATATTTCCTTTTTCAACTTATTGTCTACTTTCATCCACTTAAACATAAGCTCCATAAAATAGAGAGTTTATTTTTTATTCATAGTAAAACCCCAGTGCCTGGAACAGTGTCTGGAACATTATAGGTGCTCAATAAATATCTGCTGAAAAAGAAAAGTAGAGGAATCAAATTGTATTCATTACAAAGGCATCTTCAGTTTGCAGAAGAGCAAGTCATTTATAAAAATTGGAATTCGTGGGGGAGAGTAGTTGACAAATTTGAATTACATCATTTCTGATGGGATTTCAGTAAGCATTAAGTTGAAATGGATATTAGTTGAGCATCAGGAAGGAAAATAGGAAAAAAAGGTACTGGGTCATACAAAAATTGAATTTCTTTCCTTAAGTAATTAGACAACAGTTTGGCTCGGTGGCATTTCAAGTTCCCTCAGTTCACAAATACCATTCTCCCTCATTTTTCTAACTTCAAAGACCTCAAAACTTGGAGGAAAAGACATATTTACTAAAAAAGTTAGGGGAGACATGGTTGGTATTATGCTCAAGGGGACAAGACAGGGTTCAGTTGGTCCCTAGATCTGTGCTCCTCTCCACTGTAATCCAAAAGCACACATCATGATTCTGAAGGTAGGTAGACAAGCTGTCAAATTCAAAACAGTATTATTAACTATACAATCCCAGCAACCATTTATGGTCATACCAATCTGAATGAAAGCTTTCTTTTGAATCTAAACTAATCTGATTTAAAAAGTAAATACTAAATTAAAAACCATTGTGGATTGAATTCACATCTTCCTTGATATCATTCACCTTTTTTCCCCACAGGTTTAGTCATAATTTGGGTTTCTTCTCCTGTGAATTGCATATTCATATCCTTTGTCTATATTTTTCCTAATAATTGTTCAAATTTTACTTATTATTTTGTAGAATTTCTTTTGATACTATTCTGGATGCTAATCCCTGGGTGATTATATGGATTGCAAATATCTTTTCACTTTCTTTTTACTTTACGCTTTTGATGCATAAACGTTTCTGTTCTAATGTAGTCAAATTAATCAAGCATTTCTTTTTTAAAAAAACTTTTTAACATCTTTCTTGGAGTATAATTGCTTTTAATGCTGTGTTAGTTTCTGCTGTATAACAAAGTGAATCAGCTATACATATACATACATCACCGTATCTCCTCCCTCTTGTGTCTCCTTCCCACCCTCCCTATGCCAACCTCTAGGTGGACACAAAGCACTGAGCTGATCTCCCAGTGCTATATGGCTGCTTCCCACTAGCTATCTATTTTACATTTGGTACTGTATATATGTCCATGTCACTCTCTCACTTCATCGCAGCTTACACTTCTCCCTCTCTGTGTCCTCAAGTCCATATTCTATGCCTCCGTTTTTATTCCTGTCCTACCCTAGGTTCTTTAGAACCTTTTTTTTTTTTTTGATTCTATATATATGGTTTAGCATACAGTATTTGTTTTACTCTTTCTGACTTACTTCACTCTGTATGAGAGTCTCTAGGTCCATCCACCTCACTACAAATAACTCAATTTCGTTTCTTTTTATGGCCGACTACTATTCCATTGTATGTATGTGCCATATTTTCTTTATCCATTCATCTGTTGATGGACACTTAGGCTGCTTCCATGTCCTGGCTATTGTTAATAGAGCTTCAATGAACATTGTGGTACATGACTCTCTTTGAATTATGGTTTTCTCAGGGTATATGCCCAGTAGTGGGATTGCTGGGTGGTATGGTAATTCTATTTTTAGTTTTTGAGGGACCTCCATACTGTTCTCCATAGTGGCTGTATCAATTTACATTCCCACCAACAGTGCAAGAGGGTTCCCTTTCCTCCACACCCTCTCCAGGATTTATTATTTGTAGATTTTTTGATGTTGGTTATTCTGACTTGTATGAGGAGATACCTCATTGTAGTTTTGATTTGCATTTCTCCAATGATTAGTGATGTTGAGCATCTTTTCATGTGTTTGTTGGCAATCTGTATATCTTCTTTGGAGAAATGTATATTTAGGTCTTCTGCCCATTTTTGTATTGGGTTGTTTGTTTTTTTTGATATTGAGCTGCATGAGCTGCTTATAAATTTTGGAGATTAATCCTTTGTCAGTTGCTTCATTTGCAAAAAGTTTCTCCCATTCTGAGGGCTGTCTTTTCATCTTGTGTATGGTTTCCTTGCTGTGCAAAAACTTTGAAGTTTCATTAGGTCCCATTTCTTTATTTTTGTTTTTAATTTCATTTCTCTATGAGGTGGGTCCAAAAGATTCTTGCGGTGATTTATGTTGTAGAGTGTTCTGCCTATGTTTTCCTCTAAGAAATTTATAGTGTCTGGCCTTACATTTAGGTCTTTAATCCATTACGAGTTTAATTTTGTGTATGGTGTTAAGGAGTGTTCTAATTTCATTCTGTTACATGTAATTGTCCAGTTTTCCCAGCACCACTTATTGAAGAGGCTGTCTTTTCTCCACTGTATATTCTTGCCTCCTGTATCAAAAATAAAGTGACCATATGTGTGTGAGTTTATCTCTGGGCTTTGTATCCTGTGCCATTTATCTATATTTCTGCTTTTGTGTCAGTACCATACTTTCTTTATTACTGTAGCTTTGTAGTATAGTCTGAAGCAAGGGAGCCTGATTCCTCAAGCTCCGTTTTTCTTTCTAAAGATTCCTTTGGCTATTCATTGTCTTTTGTGTTTCCATAGAAGTTGTGAAATTTTTTGTCCTAGTTCTGTGAAAAATGCCATTGGTTGTTTGATAGGGACTACTTGAATCTGTAGATTGCTTTGGGTAATATAGTCATTTTCACAATGTTGATTCTTCCAATCCAAGACATGGTATATCTCTCCATCTGTTTGTATCATTGTTAATTTCTTTCATCATTTTCTTATAGTTATCTGCATGCAGGTCTTTTCTCTCCTTATGCAGGATCATTCCTAGGTATTTTATTCCTTTTGTTGCAATGGTCAATGGGAGTGTTTCCTTAAATTATATTTCAGATATTTCATCATTAGTGTATAGGAATGCAAGAGATTTCTGTGCATTAATTTTCTATTCTGCTACTTTACCAAATTCTTTGATTAGCTCTAGTAATTTTCTGGAAACATCTTTAGGATTCTCTATGTATAGTATCATGTCATCTGCAAACAGTGACAGTTTTACTGTTTCTGTTCTGATTTGGATTGCTTTTATTTTTTTTTTCTTCTCTCATCACTGTGGCTAAAACTTCCAAAGAGTGGTGAGAGTGGGCAACCTTGTCTTGTTCCTGATCTTAGTGAAAATGGTTACAGTTTTTCACCATTGAGAACAGTGTTGGTTGTGGATTTGTCATATATGGCTTTTATTATGTTGAGGCAAGTTCCCTCTATGCCTATTTTCTGGAGGGTTTTTATCATAAATGGTGGTTGTATTTTTTTGAAAGCTTTTCTGCATCTTTTGAGCTGATCATATGATTTTTTTCTTTCAATTTGTTAATATGGTTTATCACATTGATTGATTTGCATATATTGGAGAACCCTTGCATTCCTGGGATAAACCCCACTTGGTCATGGTGTATGACCCCTTTAATGTGTATTGGGTTCTGTTTGTTAGTATTTTGTTGAGGATTTTTGCATCTATGTTCATCAGTGATATTGGCCTGTAGATTTCTTTTTTTGTGGCATCTTTATCTGGTTTTGGTATCAGGGTGATGGTGGCCTCATACAATGAGTTTGGGAGTGTTCCTCCCTCTGCTATATTTTGGAAGAGTTTGAGAAGGATAGGTGTTTGCTCTTCTCTAAATATTTGATAGAATTCTCTTGTGAAGCCATCTGGTCCTGGGCTTTTCTTTGTTGGAAGATTTTTAATCACAGTCTCAATTTCAGTGCTTGTGATTGGTCTCTTATATTTTCTATTTCTTCCTGGTTCAGTCTCAGAAGTTTGTGCTTTTCTAAGAATTTGTCCATGTCTTCCAGGTTGTCCATTTTACTGGCATATTGTTGCTTGTAGTAATCTCTCATGATCCTTTGTATTTCTGCATTGTCAGTTGTTACTTCTTCTTTTTCATTTCTCATTCTATTGATTTGAGTCTTCTTCCTTTTTTTTTCTTTTTTTTGGATAAGTCTGTCTAATGGTTTATCAATTTCATTTATCTTCTCAAAGAACCAGCTTTTAGTTTTATTCATCTCTGCTATTGTTTCCTTAATTTCTTTTTCATTTATTTCTGATCTGATATTTATGATTTCTTTCCTTCTACTAACTTTGAGGTTTTTTTGTTCCTCTTTCTCTAATTGCTTTAGGGTAAGATTAGGTTGTTTATTTGAGATGTCTCCTGTTTCTTGAGGTAGGATTGTATTGATATAAACTTCCCTCTTAAAACTGCCTTTGCTGCATCCCATAGGTTTTTGGGTTGTCGTATTTTCATTGTCATTTATTTCTAGGTATTTTTTGATTTCCTCTTTGATTTCTTCAATGATCTCTTGATTATTTAGTATTGTATTGTTTAGCCACCATGTGTTTGCCTTTTTTACAGGTTTTTTTCCTATAATTGATATCTAGTCTCATAGCTTTGTGGTAAGAAAAGATACCTGATATGATTTCAATTTTCTTAAATTTATCAAGGCTTGATTTGTGACCCAAGATATGATCTATCCTGGAGAATGTTCCATGAGCCCTTGAGAGGAAAGTGTAATCCTCTGTTTTTGGATGGAATGTCCTTTAAATATCAATTAAATCCATCATGTTTAATGTATCATTTAAAGCTTGTGTGCCTTATTTATTTTCATTTTGGATGATCTGTCCATTGGTGAAAGTGGGGTGTTAAAGTCCCCCACTATTATTGTGTTACTTTCGATTTCCTCTTTTATGGCTGTTAGCATTTGCCTTATGTATTGAGGTCCTCCTATGTTGGGTGTATAAATATTTACAATTGCCATATCTTCTTCTTGGATTGATCCCTTGATCATTATGTAGTGTCCTTCTTTGTCTCTTGTAATAGTCTTTATTATAAAGTCTATTTTGTCTGATATGAGAATTTCTACTCCAGCTTTCTTTTGATTTCCATTTTCATGGAATATCTTTTTCCATCCCCTCACTGTCAGTCTGTATGTGTCCCTAGGACTGAAGTGGGTCTCTTATAGACAGTGTATGTATGGGTCATGTTTTTGTATCTCTTCAGCCAGTCTATGTCTTTTGGTTGGTGCATTTAATCCATTTACAGTTAAGGTAGTTATCGATATGTATGCTCGTATTACCATGTTCTTAATTGTTTTGTGTTTGTTATTGTAGGTCTTTTCCTTATCTTATGTTTCCTGCCTAGAAAAGTTCCTTTATCATTTGTTGTAGAGCTAGTTTGATACTGTTGAATTATCATAGCTTTTGCTTGTCTGTAAAGATTTTAATTTCTCCATTGTATCTGATTGAGTTCCTTGCTTGGTAGATTAATATCGGTTGTAGGTTTTTCCCTTTCATCACTTTAAATATGTCCTGCCACTCCTTTCTGGCTTGCAGATTTTCTGCTGAAAGATCAGCTGTTAACTTTATGGGGATTTATTTGTAAGTTAATTGTTGCTTTTCCCTTGCTGCTTTTAATATTTTTTCTTTGTATTTAATTTTTGATAGTTTGATTAACATGTGTCTTGACATGTTTCTCCTTGGATTTATCCTGTATGGGGCTCTCTGTGCTTCCTGCCCTTGACTGACTCTTTCCTAACCCATATTAGGGAAGTTTTCAAATATAATCTCTTGAAATATTTTCTTAGTCCCTTTGTATTCTCTTTTTCTTTTGGGACCCCTCTAATTCAAATGTTGGTGTGTTTTATTTTGTCCCAGATGTCTCTGAGATTGTTCTCAATTGTTTTCATTCTGTTTTCTTTATTCTGGTCTGCAGTAGTTATTTCCACTATTTTATCTTCCAGGTCACTTATCCGTTCTTCTGCCTCAGTTATTCTGCTATTGATTCCTTCTAGAGAATTTTTAATTTCATTTATTGTGTTGTTCATCCTTGTTTATTTTCTCTTTAGCTCTTCTAGTTTCTTGTTAAATGTTTCTTGTGTTTTCTCCATTCTATTTCCAAGAATTTGGATCATCTTTACTATCATTACTCTGAATTCTTTTTTGGGTAGACTGCCTATTTTCTCTTCATTTGTTTGGTCTGGTAGGTTTTCACCTTGCTCCTTCATCTGCTGTATATTTCTCTGTCTTCTCATTTTACTTAACTTATTGTGTTTGTGGTCTCTGTTTTGCAGGCTGCAGGTTCGTAGTTCCAGTTGTTTTTGTTGTGTGCTTCCAGTGGGTAATGTTGTTTCAGTGGGTTGTGTAGGCTTCTTGGTGGAGGGGACTGGTGCCTGTGTTGTGGTGGATGAGGCTGGATCCTGTCTTTCTAGTGAGCAGACCATGTCCGGTGGTGTGTTTTTGGAGTGTCTGTGACCTTATTATGATTTTAGGCAGTCTTTCTGCTAGTGTGTGGGTTTGTGTTCCTGTCTTGCTAGTTGTTTGGCATAGGGTGTCCAGCACTGTAGCTTGCTGGTCACTGAGTGGAGCTGGGCCTTAGCATTGAGATGGAGATCTCTGGGAGAGCTTTTGCCATTTGATACCACATGGGGCCTGGAGGTCTCTGGTTGACCAATGTCCTGAACTCGGCTCTCCCACCTCAGATGCTCAGGCCTGACAGTCAGCCAGAGCACCAAGACCCTGTCAGCCACATGGCTGTGAAGTTAAGGGAGAACAAGAAAGAAAAAGAATAAAAGCTTGCCAATGATAATAAGCTCTAAATACTAAACTAAGATGAACATAAAACCAGAAACAAATTAGATGCAGAAAGCCAACCCCAAGTCTACAGTTGCTCCCGAAGCCCACCGCCTCAATTTTCAGATGATTTTTTTGTCTATTCACGTATTCCACAGATGAAGGGTACATCAAGTTGACTGTGGAGATTTCACCCACTGCTCCTGAGGGTGCTGGGAGAAATTTCCCTTTCTCTTCATTGTTCACACAGCTCCTGGGGTTCAACTTTGGATTTGGCCCCACCTCCGCATGTAGGTTGCCTGATGGCATCTCTTGGGAATTCTGAGGTCTTCTACCAGCATTCAGTAGGTGTTCTGTAAGAGTTGTTCCACATATAGATGTAGTTTTGAAGTAAATGTGGGGAGGAAGGTGATCTCCACGTCTTACTTATCTGCCATCTTGGAGGTGCCCTCAAGCATTTCTTTTATGATTTGTGTTTTTTTAAGTCTTATTTCATAAATCCTTCCTACTCTAAGGTCCCAAAGAATTTTCTCCTGTATTTGCTGCCATCCTCTTGAGAATGGCAACCCTATCGCCTTCTCTGCAGGTGCTCTTTACCCACCCCCCCTACTCCCACTGTCTTTACTTTTCTCCAGCACACTTATAATTTTCTAATATATAACTTATTTGTTTATGTTGTTATTGCCTGTCTCACCACATTAAATACATGCTTCCTAAGAGTAGGGATTTTTGTGTGTTATTTTTACTAATGTATCCCTAATACCTGGAAAAGTGTTTGGTATAAGTGTTTAATAAATATTCATAATTAATAAATTAATATTTATTCTTTTGAAAGCTTTGGCTTTAAATATCTTTGAATTATTTTTGTGTGTATGACATAAAACAGAGTTCTACTTTTATATGTTTTCCAAATGGAAACCAGTTATCCTGAACCCATGAATTCAATAGCCTAACCCTAGCATATATGCTGCCTTTCTATATATACATGCTTTCATAGATTATATTCACCAGAATGTAAGCTCCAGTAAAGCAGGGACCCACTTTTTCTAATCTGCTCTATGCTCAGTATTTAGAACAGTGCTTATCAAATGGTATATTATCAGAATATAAGAACAATGATTTATAACTGGATGCAACAACATGACTGAATTTCACAAATATAATATTGAACAAAAGAAGTCAAATACTAAAGAGTACTTACCATATGATTCAATTTATTTAACGTATAATACAGGCAGAACTTATATATGCTCTTAGACATCAGAATAGTGATTACTTTTGGGAAAGAGTAGTGATTGAAAAGAAACAAGAGAGAGGTTTCTGGGTTGTTGATAATGTTCTGATTCTTCAATTAATTCAATAAAACGTTTCAAAAGTTTAATAAATATTTGTTGTGGGCTTCTTATGTCATTCTGTTGCTTCATTCCTATATGTCTCCACAAATACCAGACTGTATCTATTATTACCCTTTAAAATGAGCTTTCATACTCAAGAGAATGAGTTTTCCACTTTGTTACTATTTATCATATTTATATTAGCTAAAGTAATCAGCATTTATACTGCTTTTCTATTCCAACAGTACTCTGGATAATTAAATAGTAGATGAAGAAATATTTATTTTTATAGAAGCATTCTAGCTAATAACATAGAAGAATTATTATCATACCATTAGAGTATCACCATTTTGCAATTTCTTCTTTATTAATTGCTCTAGTCATTGATGACGAATGACTGCTAATATTTCAAAGAGAGAGTCATTGTGTAGAAGAATGCCAACTGGGAAGTGTCTTGTCAAATAAAATAAAATAAAACTGTAGCTGAATTTTAAGTCTCCATATACAACTAGCAATTTCCAGGAAATACAGAAGGCAGAGGTAGATATTAAATTATGAGATACAATGCAGACTGTAAGAAGTTTTACAAGACAAACAACCTGGATTCTCCAAAAAATAAATTGCAAGAAAGAAAAAACAGTGGATTGAGGGATGGGAGGGAATATATAGATTTTCTACCAGTTGCAATGAATGGGCCTTATTTGAATCCTGAGTCAATAAAATGAACTGTAAAGTAATTATTACATTTATGAAACAATTGGAAATTTGAACATTAAGTGGTTATTTGACAATATTAAGATATTTAGGTATGACTATGTAATGGTGGTTAGTTATGTTTTTTTAAAAAAGTAAGCCCTTATCTTTTAGATATGCAAAATTATTGAATAAAATGAAAAAATATTTCATTAATCCCAGTGAGATAATTTTAAAATAGGCTTGTAAATCTCTTTACATGCATGAAAACCTGTTTGGAGTTTACTGGAAAAATATTAAATTTAAAGATTAATTTGGGAAAAAGTGATATCTTTATAATATCTACTCTTCCTATCTTAATTATTTTGTAGACCAAACTCTCTCTACTTATTCTCCTTTACTCAATTTTTTTTTTCTTTTTCTTGTTTTTATTTTCGGCCATGCCACGTGGCTTGTGGGATCTCAGTATACTGACCAGGTATTGAACCCAGGCCATGCCCAGAATCCTAACCTCTAGGCCACCAGGGAACTCCCTCAAATATTTTTTTCTAATGCACTCTTTCAGCATAATTTTAGAATAATTTTGCCAACTTTCTCAAAAACATGATTTGAGATTTGACTGATACTTCATTCTAGCTGTATATTAATTTGGGAAAAATTGAGATGTTACAAATATTGCCTTTTATTTAAAACATGAGACATATATCTAGCCATTCAGGTGCTTTTAATAGTAAGAGCTGTGAATATCTTTTATTTGCCTTATTCCTAAGTAATGCATATTTATCATTGTTGCTAAGAAGAATGGCAGTATAGCATAGTGTTTAGAGTACAGGCTCTAAAGTTGGACTGCCTGGCTCCATAAATTACTAGCTGTGTGCTTTGAGGCAAACTGCTTAACTTCTCTATTACTCAGTTTCTTCTCCTGCAAAATGATAATGGGAATAATAATTATTATTTCTGCCTAATAAGATTTTGTTTCTCATTGTTGTGAGGATTAAATAAGCTAATACACTTACAACAGTGACACATAGAAAGAGGTCAAGAATATTAGTTATTAAATATTAGGTTATTTATTATGTTGAGTATTAACCTTTCATTTGTATTGTTTCAGTGTATTTATCAAGAATGAGTGTGTTAAATTTTACAAAATGACTTTTTAGTATTCATTGAGATTATCACTTTAAGTATTGATATTATGTGTGTATGAATAGATGACACTATAGCTGACTGCTTTTGAATAATTGCAAGAATTCACTGAAGTGTTTCCATCTTCAGTGGCTCCTGTTAACTTAGGTATTTCACTTCCTCAGTAAATTTTGCTATTCCATTTTGCTGACACTACAATGAGGGAGGTCAAATGAAAGAGGAGGGAAATCTCTTGGCAATAGAGTTGCCAAGTAAAAATACAGGACAGTCTATTAATTTTGGATTTTGGAAAAACAACAAATATATTTAGTATATGTGTATTCCAAATACTGGATGGGACATTATCATACTAAAAATTACTTTTTGTCTGAAAACTAAATTTAACTCTATGTCTTATATTTGTATTTGCTAATTTAGTTAAGAAGCTATTGCCATTGATGACAGTAGAAATGGTGAGGAATGAAAGGCTTTGAGAAACACGATTCTGGTGTTGAGTTTTTGGACCTTCACTCACTAACTCCTTCTAAATACAGACCAAACTTACACCCGATTCTTCTCTAAAGAGAAAAGAGAGTGTTCTATTTGTTTTAATCTCAGTACTAAAATGTTATGTCCCCAAAGCAGAAGTATTTCCTTCATCATTGTGTCTCTTGGATTTGGATTACTATAGAGGCTTGCACTGAGAGTAACCATTATAGAAAACAAAGTGCCTATCAGTAGTTAGAAGAAACAGTGCCAAAAGTAGCATCAAAAATCACAAGGACCTGTTGTAGGTGTGTTTCATACATCTATTTTCAGTTCTCACATTTTAAATTTTACATAATGCATTTGTCTTATTAAAAATGGAAACAAAGAAGTACAAACAATGTACTTCCATACGTTAATCTCCTCCAGGTGCTTTATCCTTTTTTCTTTGTTTGCCAGCTGGTTGGTTTTGTATTGCTTGCATCTTTATCTGTTCAACAGTAAAGAGAAAAAGGCATTAAACCAATGAAAGCATGGCTATGGTTGCTGATTTAAGTAGCACTTCATCTGAATTGGAGCTGTTCTCTTAAATTAATAAGATTGTTGGTTTATCAGACGGTCTTATATATCTCTTCTCCCACTGATGGCAGGTCACAAGTTTGAATTCCAGCCAACCATATAAAGTTATACCTCGACCTTGTCTGGCCAATGAGCCATCACTTGGACTAAAATAATTTTCCATTCCATCCATTTATGCAAGTCAAGCAGGAGCTAGCAACTCAGTAGATGAGAATCACGTTTATTTAAAGCAAGAGCTAGTCCTTGGTTTATAAAAAACTTTCCCTAGCAATTCTGAAAAATCATTCTGGCACAGTCAGGTACCGGTGTGAATTCCAACTCTTCCATTCACTTACTCTGACCACAAGTGGTTATTTAACATTCCTGAACTTTGCTTTCCCTCTATATAATGGGGAAAGGAATACTAAGCTTACAGGTGTTTTGTTAAGCTTGTGTAAGGCAATGCCAACCTATTGGTGGGAATGTGAAATGGTACAATCATCTGGGGAAACATTTTGAAAGTTTGCTTAAAGTTAAATATACACCTACCGTATTACCTGGCCATTCCATTCCTGTGTTCACCCAAGAGAAATAAAAGCATATGCCTATACTAAGACTGTACGCCATGTCCATAGAGGCTTTATTGGTAAAAGATAAAGCTTAGAAACAATCCAAACATCCATTAATAGGCAAACTGATGAAAACCTGTGGTGTATTCATGCAATGTACTACTACCAAGCAATACAATAGAATTAACTGATTTAACGTGCAACAACATGATGAATCTCAAGATAATTATGCTGGATAGAAGAACCAGAATTATACTGTATGATTCCATTCATATAAAATTCTAGGAAATGTAAATGAATGTATAGTGACAGAAAGTACATTAGTGCTTGCCTGTGGATGGGAGTGGAGGGAGAAAAGGATTATAAAGGGGGCACAAGTAAACTTTGGGGGCTAATCAAATTGTTTGTTGCTTTGATTATGGTAATGGTACAGGTGTACATATGTCAAAATCATCAGAGCACACACTTCAGAGAGGTGTAACTTAGTGTGAAGTTATGCTTCTTTAGAACTGAATATGTTAGTTCCTTGTCTGCTGCTCTGATATCCAGAAATCTCTTCCCTAAATCACTGTTGCTCCCATCTCTCATTCACCTCTTCTAGTTTACCCAACACCCTTGACCTCTCTTTACACGTAATTTCATCTGCCAAATGATTCCTAACCTCTGCTCCTTCACTTCTAACAACACCATGAAGACCATGATTCCTTTTCCTTGCCCCATAAATCCTGAGCAGAATGGCTCAGTATCCCCTTTTGGCTTTTCAGAAGCACAAATCACCCAAGAGTGTGACAGAGAATGTGCGATGGGCCATTGTTTATGAATAACATAACTTTGTTCTCTTAATGAAGCTCTTTTAAGAGATGCTAAAAGTTATTAGAATAGAGGGGAAAATTAAGGGAAGAAAAGAAAGAAGAAAAGAAAATGGGAGAAGATAAGAAAAGAGGAATGTGATCAAATCCAAATCCTTGTCTTTCTAAATAAACTCAGCAAGTGAGTTACTTTATGACATCAGTATCTTTCCATAGAACTGTGGTCCTAAGTCTCACACCTGCTTCATTCCAGCACTCACTAAATCTATACATAGCAGGAAGAGCAATCTTCCATGAATACCTCACATCATGCATTTCTTCAGCGTAAAGGCTTTCAAAAGCTTCTCATTGCGTCCCACTTGCTGTGACTTCCAGATCTACGGATGGTCTTGTCCCTGTTTACCTCTCTAAGCCTTACTTTGCACTGACCCTCCTCTGCTTTTACTTTGTTCTGAGCAACCTCACCTTATTCTTAAGCATACATCATGCTCCCCCTGCACTTCCCCACCTCATAGCCTTCACTTACAGTGTTCGCCCCACCACTCCAATGCCTCATCTCGCCAACTCCCCAGCATTTTTCAGGCAGTGGTAAACTTGACAGCCAGCTTCATGGCTTGTCCTATAATAGGGTGTAGACTCCTATTTTACACCCTGGTGGAAATTGTACTTCTCCTTTCTGGCATGGATCAAACTTTTTATACTGTATTTGTTTGTATGGTTATTTGTTCATTGTCTCTCCTTCATCATGATCCATTATGTCAAGGACTGGTAAATAATTTTTGTTAGTTTGAATTTTTGTTTTATTTTTATTCTGTTTTGTTTTTACTCTCCATTATTTAGAAAGCCCTAAATACAGTGGTGACTGGCACATGGTAGGTGTTGAGTAGAAATTTGTTTAATGAATAAATGATGAATGGATAGATGGAAAATGATTCTGTGAAATAGATTCTTATCCCCCCATTACCTATGAGAAAACTGAGGCTTAGAGAGTTTTAAATGCCGAGGTCATGCATGTTCCATTATTCACAGAAGAGCTAATGAAGAAGATAACAAAAAGAGCCAGGTAAAACTAAGGAAAACTCCACTAAAAGGAATAAGATCCATGTCTTAAATGTAAGCTTTGATTTATTTTTAGTTGCACTGAAAATATATTTAGTTACATTTTCCACTTAAAGTAGAATCATGTGCCTGATTAGAACCAACACTGGTCCCTCAAAACTAATAGTCTCAGAACATTAGCTCAATAATCCTCTGTAGCACGTGCTTTTTGTGCTGTGGGCCATATCTGCTAAGCCTACCTGTGATTTCAGCTGCAGCTGGATGGACAGCTCTGTACACACTGCCAGTCTCCTCTCTCAGATTCTCCCTCAAAACTTTTTCCAAAGTTCAGTATTTCACAAAGCCCTGGTGCAGGTACATTCTGAAAGTGTGGGAAAGTTAATATTGTGGAACTTGCAGCCAACTTGTGACGGAGTGAGTGGATAAATGCCCCCATCTTCCTGTCTTTCACAGAGACAATTTGGAGGTTGTTTGCCACATTGGCCTAAAAAACTTTCCAGAGCTTCTGAACTACTACCCACAGTGGGGACTACCTCCATAACCCCTCATTCTGTTACTGAATTTCCCTCCTTCTTTGTTACATTCCTCCCTCTGCTCACTCTAGCTTCTTAGACTCACTTCATCTACACCCAAGTTCTTGCTTTAGGCTTTGCTTTGAGGGGAATCAAAGTTAAGATACCCCCATTTATTTATTTATTTAATATGGGCATAGTTGAGCACAAATTAAACAGCATGTTCTTGAAAATTTCACTGTTTAGTGGGGTACAAAAAATGTAAAAATGACCAATTCTAATACAACATAAGTTTTGTGATAAATGAATGCAAATAAAATTGGAAAGTATGGAGCTTTTATTTTGATGGGAGAATCAGGGAACAATTGAACAGGAAATGAAGATTTGAGGAGTCTTTTGCAGGATCAATAGAAGTTTATTAACAAACTAAGGAGGTAAAGAAAAGCAAAAAGGATCACAAGGCTAAAAAGCACACAATGAATCACAGAAAGACATGCCATGTGTTGGAAACAGTGAAACTTTCAAAAAATCTGTAAATAGGTACTAGAGTTGTACTGAGTACTCTAGGGTCAGCCACCAGAGGAGGAATGTTACAGGTAATGAAGTAACATAAATGCAGGGACAGGGGTTTTAAGATAAAACCCCTTATTTTACCCTGTAACAATGCGTAAGCATCAGAAGCTTTTAAACAACAGAGTTACAACATCAGATCTGAGTTTTGCAAGAAAATTCTGTCAGCCGTGAAGAAATGAATGAACTGAACTTGGGGAAAACTGGAGGCTGGGAAAGATTACAAAGGTGGTATCAGTGAGAATGGAGAAAAGAGAGATATTAAAAAAAAAAAAGAGCTCTGAATGCCTCAGGCTTCATTCCAAATGTATCAAAGGATGTTTGTTTTTAAATAGGTTCCCTCAAACCTCCAATAATTCTCTACTTTTTGCTTCTATTCAGACTAACTAACCGAATCCTATATATTAAACATGTGCCACTATTGTCTCAGGTTGATCCTTCTGGACCAGATTCGTGATGGAGATTTGCATAGAGGAAGTTGATTGGGGAGTGCCCCTTATGTCAACTGTGATGCACTCACAACAAAGGCCTCTGCCAATCCTACACGGGAGCTCTAGAGCTGGAGTTGTCCGGAACTGCCTGGTGCTGCAGCAAGGGGACAGGTCTTTCACATCCCTTCCTCCAGAGACCAGTCTTTGGATGTGGAGCTGTCCTGAGGCAGGAGCAGTGACCTTGGGACTTAGAGGTTATCTTCTACTCAGGGCAATCCCCAGAAAGGGGTATCTCAGTCGTGAAGAGGGGAATCATCTAACAGCACCTCACACTGTCCACTACAGCTCCTACCTTACACCCTGTCCCATTTATCATGTTGAAGTTCTGGTGGGTTTCAACAAGGTCAGTTTTAACATAGGCCACCCTAACTTTGCTAATACCAGAGCTTGATCAACATTCTAAAGCAGAAAGACAGAATAAACTTCTTCATGAGGTTGCTTTGTTCTTGCTGTTGTTCTTTAAAAGATGAATTCAAAATACTGTATAACACTTAAGGAACACATAATTTAAAAACACTTTTTGAAGGTTTTATCAGAAACAACTCATAAAAAGCATCTAAAATTTTCTAAGCAGTAACATTAAGAAAACTCATTTACGGAAATTTTTTCCTTTAAGTTATTGCTGATGTCAAATAGTGATGGATTCCAGTGCTGAGAAAATAAGTTTTAAAATAAGTCAATATATCAAACTGAAACTTCATGGAGTGGCTGCTCTAATATAAATAAGTAACCAAAATTGGGTGTTTTCTTCCACTCTGGTGACTGAAAAACAGTATTTTAAGTCAATATTCTACAATGTAGCAATGGAATTAAACTTCCCTTCCAAAAAAAAAAAAAATCCCCAAACAATTGCCCTAAAGAAGCACTTGATCCACTATATTTTCAAAGCATTCTGTTTGGGTTTACTAATTTTCAAAGAATTTCCACTTAAAATTTTAAGGCATGTCTTTCTTCTAAGGAATGACATCCCTCTCCAGAGACACTCTTCCTAATCCTCTTTTTAAAAGGCATTATTTTGTAACATTTTCAAACTCTGATTCAAGGTATCAATAAATTTCTTTTAACAATTTGGTACAAAAAAGAAAAGCACATTTATGAGACTTTGTTTTCCTAAATATTATTTCAAATACTACACTTTCATAGTGGTTTTAATCCTAATGTCATCCTTAAAATAAATCACTGTGTGTACTTCATGTGATCTTTTCAGAATGCAATAAAACAGATTGTTTTTAATGGCTGTTCTAGCAATGAAAAATATCTGTGTTAGGTGGAAACAACAAACTGATGCTTTTTCAATTCCTTTTAATGGCACGAGGATCTTTGCAACCTGCTGTGAAAAATATTCTCTTAATGATAGGCCTGTGGCACAACTTAAGGAGTCATCAAGAAATAAATGTGCCGCTGTCTGGTTGGCAGCTTGGTGTCCCTTAATTGAAGTGTTATAAGATTCTGTGTGGAGGAAAGCCTCCAGGGTTTCGTAGCTAAATGGCATGGACACCTCTGATGAGACATGCAGATGAAGATGTGTCAATACAATCTTCACCAATTTGCCGTAATAGCAGGGACTGATTAATTTTATAACAGCGAGTGCTTCTATTAGCTAACCTAAGGAATGATTTAGACTTTATTAAGCAACTTATTTCTATCTTTTTTCAAGAGAGATGACTGCAACATAGTTTTTGTCTGAGTGCTACACTGTGGCATATTTTCTAATAAGGATTCTCAATTTATTATTAAAGAAAGGATCATGAGCTTCCCTTGGCTTATATGAGGCTTAGTGGCAGCAACTTTTGGGGCTTCCAAAGATTTCAAATGCGCTTCAGCAGTCTTGGAGTTTCTCAAAACTAAAGTAACTTCATATTTGAAGCAATTTAATTGGCAGCTCTTAAATACATTTTTAATGTGCAAAAAATTAAAGTAACTGAATCAAGAGTATGTGGCTGTATATTTTTATCTTTTTCTTGATATAAAATTGCTTTAATATTTTATCATAATTGCCCTTGGACATCTAACATCATTTGGTTACACATAATCAACTAATGCTCTATATTTTAGGGCTTTGTTCAAGAAAAAATTAATTATCATTCATGGGTGGGCAATGTATTTAGATATTGAGCTACATTATTTTATGCATAAACCAGGCTCTAGTTTATATACTGAAACCAAAATTGCTATAATGTTCACAGTGCAATAAAAATCAGATACAAAGAGTCATTTAAAACTGTGGAAATGTGAGCTCAAGGACACACCTTTGTATATTTTTAACTATAAAAAAAGTGAACCTGCATTTACTATAAGTTGAATTTCCAGTAAATTTACTAAAAAACAAACAAACAAACAAAAGCAACTCTGGGAGCCCATTAAAAGCCATTTTATTCCACAGGCAGGCTACCCAATGAGAACACTGTTAGTACTTAATACTATTATAGAGCCTGGTATTGTAAAATGACTAGCAT
This sequence comes from Neophocaena asiaeorientalis asiaeorientalis, assembly GCF_003031525.2. Lineage (NCBI taxonomy): Eukaryota > Metazoa > Chordata > Mammalia > Artiodactyla > Phocoenidae > Neophocaena > Neophocaena asiaeorientalis. The sequence continues at coordinate 43,992 of NW_020176110.1, read as the reverse complement.
AAGAGATGTGATATTCAGTAAATAACAATCCACATCTTTTTCTCAATACTGAGGATGTTTATAAACAGCCTTTGGAGGGGAGAACAGACACCATTCTGTTCCACTCCAATGTTCTTTTCTTCTAGGCTTCTGTTAGGATGTAGAGACTAATACAGTAAATTTGAAGAGATCCACAGACTCAAATTTTATCCAATTTCCTTACAATTAGCAGAAGGATTCACCTCCAGCCAAAATATACCAAACATCCTGGATGTATCTTAGAATGGAAAAGTTTCACTATTATGATGTGTCTCATTTATCCGTTCAAAAATGTTATATGGTCCTAATTTAATTATGGAGTTTTATATGGCCATGTTATAAGGTAAGATAAAGAGATGCCTTCTAGACTCTAATAATATATGAGAGATAAAAATCATGTAACTGCGCAATTCAGAGAATAAATCAATAAACTATGAAAGAAATATATTTCCAAGTGATTTTCACATGCTATTCTCAAACTTCTCTGAACTCCAGCCCTGGTTTAGTGGAAGAGCGTTGTGTTAAGAATTGAGAGATTGGGCTCAAGTACTAGCCTTGCTACTAGGTAGCTATGCAAAATTTGGCAAGTTCCTTAAACTATTAGAGGCATATTTTCTCTATTAGCAAAAAACCATGAGTTGGCATTAGGTCATCTTTGAGATTGCATTTCACTGTACCATTTTATTTGCAATAAATCAGGACTAGATTATGATATGCACTTTGATATTATAAGTATGTTTAGCAAAAACCAAACCTGTAATTCCAGTGATACTGGAGATTTCTATCCCTTTCAGAAAAGCACAAATTTTAGGGCATTTCTGGTCCCTGGTAAAAAGACTATCAGAGCTAAGAAAAAATGATACTAGATATGTGATTAGTCATCTTATTTATGTTTCAGATGGGGAGTGCTGGTAAGCAATTTCTATGTAATTGCTAAAGCTGGGTAGTCATTGGAATAAATTACCAATGGTGACAAAGAAGTAGTGACCACGTATAAGAATTTTGGCATTTCTGATCATTATCTTACTTAACTGTTTTGAAATTAGAATTCCAACCATCTCTAATGCTAAGTATGTATCATCTATTTTGAACATAAAGACTGAATAAAAATGTTTAAAGTATTGAATAAAATACAATTTGAAATGTTAGGTGTTTAGTGTGTTTGTTTACTTAAAGGTTTCAAATCTGTGGGAAGAATGAAAATGAAGTTTGTGTGAGGATTCCAAGAAAACATGGGATATAGATTCAAGGAAAATTCATAAAATATAATCAGTGATATCAAAACATTTTTGATATCAAAACATTTTTGAGCAAACAAAATACAGAGAATGCATCCTCCAGAGCCAACCATGATCTTACCATCCATGGGAACTTAGAGTACATTTCCACTGATAATCATTTATGGACTGGATGGCCGTTCATTGTCCTCTCAGGGGTCTGCTTGTTGAACTCTGTACCAGAGAACAAGGTTGTTAATTGTGCTTACAAAGAAATATATAGGTAATACATAAAACATGTTAACATTTTTATAAAAACTTCTGGGTCTACTAAAACACGTTTGTTTTGGCAGGAATTGGTAAAGATCATCTAAGTTTTTATGGCAAGGATTCTCACCTGCCTTTGTTGGTAGAAGGAAATGTCTCTCCAACATAGGTGAAAAATTCACAATGCGGTCCCTGGGCTTAACACAGAACTTGTTAAATGTTAACAAGTTAAATGTTAAGATAAGCAGGGATTGATTTCAATTAAGCATCCTCTGTGATTTGGTGGGTAATATTAGCAATATTTGTGTTTATATCATAGAGATAGTTACCTAGAGACTGCTTAGTCAAGCCCTATCTAAAGCAGTATGAGATGAGGTGGTATAAAACTTAAAACTTAATAAGTTCCCTGCACACACAGGCATCCACAGGAGGAATAAAGTCATGGACATGTGACCACACTCTTACACAATTTCGTAAGAGAAAACCCAGTAGTGGATGGGAAAGGGCTGTGGGAATGCAAATGAGATCATACTTTACAATTCAGTCTTTAGCACGTGTGCATGGGTTCTGTACATATCTGAGTATTCTAGCTTTTCTTTTTTTTAAAGCATCTTTATTGGACTATAATTGCTTTACATGCTGTGTTAGTTTCTCCTGTATAGCAAAGTGAATCAGCTATCACATATACCCCCATATCACCTCCCTCTTGCATCTCCCTCCCAACCTCCCTAACCCACACCTCTGGTGGTCACAAAACACCTAGCTGATCTCCCTGTGCTATGCAGCTGCTTCCCACTAGCTAGCTACCTATTTTACATTTGGTAGTGCATATATGTCCATGTCACTCTGTCTCTTCATCCCAGCTTAACCTCCCCCCTCCCTGTGTCCTAAAGTCCATTCTCTACATCTACATCTTTATCCGGGTCCAGCCTCCAGGTTCTTCAGAAACTTTTTTTGCTTTTTTTAGATTCCATATATATGTGATAGCATATGGTATTTGTTTTTCTCTTTTTGACTTACTTCATGCCATATGGACTTTAGGTCCATCCACTTCACTAAAAATAACTCAATTTTGTTTCCTTTTATGGCTGAATAATATTCCATTGTATATATGTGCCACATCTTCTTTATCTATTCATCTGTCGATGGACACCTAGGCTGCTTCCATGTCCTGGTTATTATAAATAGAGCTGCAATGAACATTTTGGTACATGACTCTTTTTGAATTATGGTTTTCTCAGGGTATATGCCCAGTAGTGGGATTGCTGGGTCAATGGTAGTTCTATTTTTAGTTTTGTAAGTAACCTCCATACTGTTCTCCATAGTTGCTGTATCAATTTGCATTCCCACCAACAGTGCAAGAGGGTTCCCTTTGCTCCACACCCTCTCCAGCATTTATTGTTTGCAGATTTTTTGATGATGGCCATTCTGACTGGTATGAGGTGATACCTCATTGTAGTTTTGATTTGCATTTTTCTCGTAATTAGTGATGTTGAGCATCCTTTCATGTGTTTGTTGGCAATCTGTACATCTTCTTTGGAGAAATGTCTATGTAGGTCTTCTGCCCATTTTTAGATTGGGTTGTTTGTTTTTTTGATACTGAGCTGCATGAGCTGCTTGTATATTTTGGAGATTAATCCTTTGTCAGTTACTTTGTTAGCGAATATTTTCTCCCATTCTGAGGGTTGTCTTTTCATCTTGTGTATAGTTTCCTTTGCTATACAAAAGCTTTTAAGTTTCATATGGCCTATTTGTTTATTTTTGTTTTTATTTCCATTTCTCTAGGAGGTGGGTCAAAAAGGATCTTGCTGTGATTTATGTCCTAGAGTGTTCTGCCTATGTTTTCCTCTAAGAGTTTGATAGTGTCTGGACTTACATTCAGGTCTTTAATCCATTTTGAGTTTATTTTTGTGTATGGCATTATGGAGTGTTTTTTTATTTTATTTTATTTTATTTTATTATTATTTTTTTTAACATCTTTATTGGGGTATAATTGCTTTACAATGGTGTGTTAGTTTCTGCTCTACAACAAAGTGAATCAGCCACACATACACACATGTTCCCATATGTATTATGGAGTGTTTTAATTTAATTCTTTTACATGTAGCTGTCCAGTTTTCCCAGCACCACTTATTGATGAGGCTGCCTTTTCTCCACTGTATATTCTTGCCTCCTTTATCAAAGATAAGGTAACCATATGTGCATGGGTTTATCTCTCGGCTTCCTATCCTGTTCCATTGGTCTATCTTTCTGATTTTGTTTCAGTACAATACTGTCTTAATTACTGTAGCTTTGTGGTATAATCTGAAGTCAGGGAGCCTGAATCCTCCAGTTCTGTTTTTCTTTCTCAAGATTGCTTTGGCTATTCGGGGTCTTTAGTTTTTCCATACAAATTGTGAAATATTTTGTTCTAGTTCTGTGAAAAATACCATTGGTAGTTTGATAGGGATTGCATTGAATCTGTAGATTGCTTTGAGTAGTATAGTCATTATCACAATGTTGATTCTTCCAATCCAAGAACATGGTATATCTCTCCATCTATTTGAATCATCTTTAATTTCTATCATCAGTGTCTTATAGTTATCTGCATACAAGTCTTTGTCTCCTTAGTTAGGTTTATAATTAGGTATTTATTATTTTTGTTGCAATGCTAAATGAGAGTGTTTCCTTATTTTCTCTTTCAGATATTTCATCATTAGTGTATAGGAAAGCAAGAGATTTCTGTGTATTAATTTTGTATCCTGCTACTTTACCAAATTCATTGATTAGATCTAGTAGTTTTCTGGTAGTATCTTTAGGATTCTCTATGTATAGTATCATGTCATCTGAAAACAGTGACAGTTTTACTATTTCTTTTCCGATTTGGATTCCTTTCATTTCTTTTTCTTCTCTGATTGCTGTGTCTAAACTTTCAAAGCTATGTTGAATAATAGTGGTGAGAGTGGGCAACTTTGTCTTCTTCCTGATCTTAGTGGAAATGGTTTCAGTTTTTCACCATTGAAAACGATGTTGGCTGTGAGTTTGTCACATAAGGCCTTACCTTATGTTGAGGTAAGTCCCCTCTATGCTTGCATTCTGGAGAGTTTTTATCATAAATGGGTTTTGAAGTTTGTTGAAAGCTTTTTCTGCATCTATTGAGAGTATCATATTGATTTTATCCTTCAATTTGATAATATGGAGTATCACATTGATTGCTTTATGTATATTGAAGAATCCTTGCATTCCTGGGGTAAACCCACTTGATCATGGTGTATGATCCTTTTATTGTGCTGTTGGATTCTGTTTGCTAGTAGTATGTTGAGGATTTTTGCATCTATGTTCATTACTGATATTGGCCTATAGTTTTCTATTTTGGTGATATCTTTTTCTCATTTCATTATTAAGGTGATGGTGGCCTCATAGAATGAGTTTGGGAGTGTTCTTCCTTCTGTTATATGTTGGAAGAATGTGAGAAGGATAGGTGTTAGCTCTTCTCTAAATATTTGATAGAATTTGCCTGTGAAGCCATCTGGTCCTGGGAGTTTGTGTGTTGGAAGATTTTTAATCACAGTTTCAATTTCCGTGCATGTGATTGGTCTGTTGATATTTTCTATTTCTTTATGGTTCAGTCTCAGAAGATTGTGCTTTTCTAAGAATTTGTCCATTTCTTCAAGGTTGTCCATTTTATTGGCATATAGTTGCTTGTAGTAATCTCTCATGATCCTTTGTATTTCTGCAGTGTCAGTTGTTACTTCTCCTTTTTCATTACTAATTCTGTTGATTTGAGTCTTCTCCCTTTCTTTTCTTGCTGAGTCTAGCTAGTGGTTTATCAATTTTGTTTATCTTCTCCAAGAATCACCTTTCAGTTTTATTGTTCTTTGTTATCATTTCCTTCATTTCTTTTTCATTTATTTCTGATCGGATCTTTATGATTTCTTTCCTTCTCCTAACTTTGGGGTGTCTTTTTCCTTCTTTCTCTAATTGTTTTAGGTGTAAGTTTAGATTGTTTATTTTTCTCGTCTCTTAAGGTAGGATTGTAGTGCTATAAACTTCCCTCTTGGAACTGCTTTTGCTGCATCCCATAGGTTTTGGGTTGCTGTGTTTTCGTTGTCAACTGCTTCTAGGTATTTTTTGATTTCCTCAGTGATCTCTTGGTTATTTTGTAATTTACTGTTTAGCCTCCATGTATTTGTATTTTTTACAGTTTTTTTTTTTCCTGTAATTGATATGTAGTCTCATAGCACTGTGGTGGGGAAAGATACTTGATATGATTTCAATTATCTTATATTTACCAAGGCTTGATTTCTGACCTAAGATATTATCTATCCTGGAGAATGTTCCATAAGCACTTGAGAAGAAAGTGTATTCTGTTGTTTTGGGATGGAATTTCCTATAAATATCAATTAATTCCATCTTGTTTAATGTATCATTTAAAGCTTGTGTTTCCTTATTTATTTTCATTTTGGATGATCTGTCCATTGGTGAAAGTGGGGTGTTAAAGTCCCCTAATATGACTGTGTTACTGTCAATTTCCCCTTTTATGCCTTATGTATTGAGGTGTCCCTATGTTGGGTGCATAAATATTTACAATTGTTATATCTTCTTATTGGATTAATCCCTTGATCATTATGTAGTATCCTTCTTTGTCTCTTGTAATAGTCTTTATTTTAAAGCTTATTTTCTCTGATATGAGAATTGCTCCTCCAGCTTTCTTCTGATTTCCATTTGCATGGAATATCTTTTTCCATCTGCCACTCACTTCAGTCTGTATGTGTACCTAGGTCTGAAGTGGGTCTCTTATAGACAGCATATATATGGGTCTTGGTTTTGTATCTATTCATCCAGTCCACGTCTTTTGGTTGGAGCATTTAATACATTTACATTTAAGGTAATTATTGATATGTACATTCCTATTACCATGTTCTTAATTGTTTTGGGTTTGTTATTGTAGGTCTTTTCCTTCTCTTGTGTTTCTTGCCTAGAGAAGTTCCTTTAGCATTTGTTGTACAGCTGGTTTGGTGGTGCTGAATTCTATTAAGTTTTTCCTGTCTGTAAATGTTTTAATTTCTCTGTTGTAGCTGAATGAGATCCTTGCTGGGTAGAGTAATCTTTGTTGTAGGTTTTTCCCTTTCATCACTTTAAATATGTCCTGCTACTCCCTTGTGGCTTGCAGAATTTCTGCTGAAAGATCAGCTGTTAACCTTATGGGGATTCTCTTTTATGTTATTTGCTGCTTTTCCCTTGCTGCTTTTAATATTTAATTTTTGATAGTTTGATTAATATGTTTCTTGACATGTTTCTCCTTGGATTTATCCTGTATGGGACTCTCTGTGCTTCCTGGAGTTGATTACTTCCTTCCCATATTAGGGAAGTTTTCAACTATAATCGCTTTAAATATTTTCTCAGTCCCTTTCCTTTTATCTTCTTCTTCTGGGACCCCTATAATTCAATTGTTTGTGTATTTAATATTGTCTCAGATGTCTCTGAGACTGTCCTCAATTCTTTTCACTCTTTTTTCTTTATTTTGCTCTGTGATAGTCATTTCTACTATTTTATCTTCCAGATCACTTATCCATTCTTCTGCCTCAGTTATTCTGCTATTGAATCCTTCTATAGAATTTTAAATTTCTTTTATTGTGTTGCTCATCATTGTTTGTTTGCTCTTTAGTTCTTCTAGGTCCTTGTTAAACATTTCTTGTATTTTTTCAATTTTATTTCCAAGATTTTGGATCATCTTTACTATCAGTACTCTCAATTCTTTTTCAGGTAGACTACCTATTTCCTCTTCATTTGTTTACTCTGGTGGGTTTTTACCTTGCTCCTTCATCTGCTGTGTATTTCTCTCTTCTCATTTTGCTTAACTTACTGTGTTTGGGGTGTCCTTTTCACAGGCTGCAAGTTCATAGTTCCCATTTTTTTTTTTTGGTGCCCACCCCCAGTGGATGAAGTTCATTCAGTGGGTTGTATAGGCTTCCTTTTGGAGGGGACTGGTGCCTGTGTTCTGGTCGATGAGGCTGCATCTTGTCTTTCTGGTAAGCAGAACCGTTTCCAGTGGTCTGTTTTGGGGTGTCTGTGAACTTATGATTTTAGGCAACCTCTCTGGTAATGGGTGGGGTTGTGTTCCTGTCTTGCTAGTTGTTTGGCTTGTGGTGTCCAGCACTGGTGCTTGCTGATCATTGACTGGAGCTGTGTCTTAACCTTGAGATGGAGATCTCTCAGAGAGCTCTAGCCAATTGATATTACATGGAACCAGGAGGTCTCTGGTGGACCAGTGCCCTGAACTTGGCTCTCCCACCTCAGAGGCTCAGGACTGACCCCTGGCTAGAACACCAATATCCAGTCAGCCTCATGGCTCAGAAGAAAAGGGAGAAAAAAAAGAAAGAAAGAAAAATAAATAAATAAATTAAAAATAGTTATTAAAATCAAAAATTTATTAAAATAAAAAAGTAGTAAAAAAAAGGAGAGCAACCAAACCAGTAAACAAATACACCAATGATAACAAGCACTAAAAACTAAACTAAGATAAACATAAAAATCAGAAACTAGTCAGTAACATACAGCAAAGCCCAAGTCTACAGTTGCTCCCAAAGTCCACTGCCTGAATTTGGGGATGTTTCGTTGTCTATTCAGGTATTTTACAGGTGCAGGGTATATCAAGTTGATTGTGGAGATTTAATCTGCTGCTCCCGAAGCTGCACGGAGAAATTTCCCTTTCTTTTCTTTGTTCACACAGCTCCTGGGTTCAGCTTTGGATTTGGCCCCACCTCTGCATGTAGGTCGCCCTCTTGTGTGTGTCCTTTGCCCAGACCGGAGGGGTTTAAAGGAATGTCTGATTAGGTGGCTCTGGCTCACTCATGCCAGGGAGAGGGAGGGGTATGGAATGTGGGGCGAGCCTGCCGGTGGCAGAGGCTGGCCTGATATTGCAACAGCCTGAGGCTGTTGTGTGTTTTCCTTGGGAAGTTGTCCCTGGATCAGGGGACCCTGGCAGTGGAAGGCTGCACAGGCTCCTGGGAGGGGAGGTGTGGATAGTGACCTGTGCTTGCATACAGGCTTCTTGGTGGCTGCAGCAGCAGCCTTAGCATCTCATGCCCGTCTGTGGGTTCTGCAATGATAGCAGCAGATGTCACCTGTCTCTGAAGCTTGTTTAGGCGGTGCTCTGAATCTTCTCTCCTCGCATACCCCGAAACAATGGTCTCTTGCCTCTTAGTCAGGTCCAGAGTTTTCCCAGACTCCCTCCCGAGTAGCTGTGGTGCACTAGCCCCCTTCAGGCTGTGTTCATGCAGCCAACCCCAGTCCTCTCCCTGGAATCTGACCTCCAAAGCCTGAGCCTCAGTCCTCAGCCCCAACCCACCCTGGTGGGTGAACAGACAAGCCTCTCAGGCTGGTGAGTGCTGGTCAGCACTGATCCTCTGTGCAGGAATCTTTCCACTTTGCCCTATGCGTCCCTGTTGCTGTGCTCTCCTCTGTGACTCCAAAGCTTTCCCCCCACCGCCCAACCCCTGTCTCCACCAGTGAAGGGGTTTCCTAGTGCATGGAAACTTTTCCTCCTTCACATCTCCCTTCCAGTGTTCCAGGTCCCGTCCCTATTCTTTGTTTCTGTTTTTTTTCTTTTTTCCTTTTGCCCTACCCAGGTACGTGGGGAGTCTCTTGCCTTTTGGTAAGTTTGAGATCTTCTGCCAGCATTCAGTAGGTGTTCTGTAGGAGTTGTTCCACATGTAGATGTATTTTTGATATATTTGTGGGGAGGAGGGTGATCTCCACGACTTACTCCTCCACAATCTTGAAGGTCCTCTGAGTATTCTATCTTTTCTTGCATTCATTTCATATCTCTTTGGAGTATAAAAGCATGATACATGGCAGCAATTCTCAAACTCTTTTAATCTCAAGAATCTTTTACTTTCTTAAACTGTTATTGTGGACACCAGTGAGATCTTTCCTATGTGTGTACATGTATTAATAATTACTGCTAAATTCTTAAAATATTTTACTCATTAATTTATTTCAAAAGAATGATAACAAGTCCAGTATATGTTAAAATGACTACATTTTCCTAAATAAGCAAACAAACAAAAAGAATGGCAACTTTAAACATTACTTTTTATTTCCTTCAATGTCTGACTCAGTAGAAGATAACTGAATTCTTATATCTTTGTCTGCATTCAAAGTGTTGAGCTATGTTGTTTAGTTGAAGCATATGAAGAAAACTCAGCCTCATACAAATTTTAGAAAATGGAGAAGTATTTGAATAGTCCTTTCAGTAAATTGTATTTTCAGGAATTTGTGGACATTGTTGGTACTGTACTGAAAATCAGCAAGTAATGATTTTTTTAAAGTTAGTTGTATTATAGAATATGAAACCCTATCGATGGATTAAATAGATTTTTTGTACCCTATTACATTAAAACTCTTTGGTCTCTCTAGTGTTTGAAAGATTCCTTTTTTAACCCATAGATGATTTTTATAGCATCCTGCATCAGTAATTTGAAAAAGATTCATTCACTAACTTCCAAATATTATCAGGTTTTATTTTAAAATGTCATCACGCATTACACATCCTTTAGAAAGCTTCACTGTAGCCTCATGAGAAAATGAGTGAAAAAGGCAAATAATTTTTTTGTATTATTGTGAACATTGTTTTGATCTTGCAGACTCCCCGAGGGTACCTGGACCACACTTTGAGCATTGATTTACAGCTACCTTCTGAGGTGTTAATGACATTGCTGTAAGCATCAATCCACATCCTACTCCATGGGAGGAAAAAGTAGTTTGTTTTCTAAGCAGCAGGTTGGGAATATCCTTGAATGTCCACTGGGGCCATGTGTCTGTCCTGGGCTCTAAGGCAGACGAGACACTTCCTGCAGAACATTCACAGTCTTTAAATAAATGCTTTGAATTTTTTCATATCAAAAACTCATTGTAAATATGTAAAAAAAATGTTTTTTCTTGATTTTTTAAAATAAAGATCCAGGAGATTGTTTCAATTTCTCTGAATGTGACTATGAGAAGTTTAAAAGTATATAAAGATGCAGTTACACATAAAGAAGATGGTGCTTAACCTGGTTTTAATAAGTAAATATAGTAGCCTTTACAATTAGTTATTTACTAACATTTTGATAGAATTTAGCATTGGTGCACTACTCATTGCATATGAGTAACATTTTAGGTAGTTCTGGGGAGTCCTTCAGCAGCGTGGGAAAGAATATCCTCTCTGCTGTTGGGCCAGATCATGATTATAGTTCTGTTATGTAATTAAGGTTACTTCCATCAATAATACTAAACATTTTTTCAAAAAAGTAATAAGGTCTGCCTCAACAAATCATGTGTAAGATTACTGTATTTCTTGACTATACTTTGGGGAAAATGAAAGAAGGTACAAGTGAATGAAGAATGAATGAGAATGAAGAAAACTGTTCTTTTTGATGTACTTTGCATGACTGGACCATTGTTCCTTGATTAATTTTAACTTTTGTAATGAGTCAATATGAAGCATAAATAGGAAATAAAGTCAACCTCATATTAAGGTTTTGGAAAAAATATAATAAACTGCCTATATTAAAATAAATGAATCTTCTTATATGATTTTTTGAGACTGACAATTGACCAAAACTTATTACATACATTACACGGTACAATAAAAATAGCTTCTCTGGCTAGTCAGAAAGTCTTTGCAGCTGCAGGGGTACTTCTTGGAAATAAAGTTTGTGTTTACACAGGTGCAGCCATATTTAACAACAAAAAAATTTTATACGCTATGCAAACAGCTGCCTGTCTGTTTTCTTTGGCAGAGCTCTTTCCAACTGAAACAATTTGTATCAGGCCCATCACTCTGTGATACCTATGTAAACAATACAAAAAATTTCCTGTACAAGGAAGAGGTTTCTCATAGTGTGTCTTTTAGATAAACTATTAAAGCAAGAGCAACTTGATTGGAGCCTGCTAAGAAAACGATGTCCTTAGTGAAATATTTACCATCTAATATTATGTGCATAAGCTGTTGGAGAAGCATTAAGTTTGCAGGGAGCAACTACCAGGGGCTTTCTCTAACTCTAGTAATTTGAAGGGAATAATGACTAGCATAGGGATTCAAAAAATTGAACATTTTTCCTTAACAATTTAGTATTCTATTCCAATTTTAGTCCCATTGTGTAGATTGTTTCCCAGAATACCTAATTATAAAATTTATATTTTTTATTATTTTACTACTAAAAAAATTAAAAGTTGCGTATATTTATAAAATTATATTGACACATTCGTTTTGATTTATTTTCTAAAAACAACCAACATAACATACCTTATGCAACTTATTCTTATTGAAATCAGAAATTCTGTTTTGATGTTTGTTTTTTTAATTTAATTTTTTATTTTATATTGGGTATAGTTGATTTAAAATGTTGTGTTAGTTTCAGGTGTACAGCAAAGTGATTCAGTTATACATAAACATATATCCATTCTTTTTCAGATTCTTTTCCCACATATGTTATCACAAAATATTGAGTAGATTTCCCTGTGCTATGTAGTAGGTCCTTGTTGGTTATAAAATCAGAAATTATTTATAGATAGTGTGGAGGAAAGAGTTGCTTTATTTCCAATTCCAATGTTTATGTTAAATTTTACCCATTCATTCAATGTGATAACTATGTTCCAGGCACTCACTGTTCCAGGCACTGAGAATACAGTAGTGCACAAAACAGATAAAAACTGTCACTTTGAAGACCAGCTGGAAGTTACTGCTGTGAACCTTGTGAAAATTAGTAAAGTAGAATCAGAAATGTGAATGATCTAAAGAAGAAATGACAAGGGATGAAGTGGCAATGATGAAAGGAATAGACCCAAACTAACAACTTTGCACATAGTGGGTCTGTTTATTCCTTATCACTTATCTTCCCTGATTAACTGGAAAGGGAGCCAGGAATTGAAATCTCAATTTTCCCTAAACTAAGGCAATCATAAGAATAATCTCAGTAGTTAAACTAGTTGTGGGAAGAGTTTCTAAATCAGTATCCTTTACCTTCTCTGAGATTTCCAGCCAGAGACCAGGTTGGAATAGAATGGCTTCTACTATAACTGAGGATCCTCTCTAGTGTAGGATCCCAATTATAGCCTCAAAAATCTCAAACACATAAGGCAGCTGAGATCCTGAATTCTATGCAATGCAAATAGAAATTTTAGCATGCTGAAATGTTTTGTGCTATAGAATATATTTCTATAAATATCTCTATAAATGTTTTCTGTAAATGTATAATTGCTTAATAGTAGAAGAATATGTATTATTATAATAATAAATATTCAGACAATATTTAAACCTTTAAAAAATGTTTTTTAGCTGTTTAGAACATGTCTTGTTTTAAGTACGTTAATTCATTAGATTGAAATTTCTACTTATGCAGTTTTGCAATGTAGTTTAAGCTCTACACATACCAAATCAATACTTTAGCTGAAAGTTATATGTATTCTTGGGTACTTCAGAGTGTTACAGCATTGTCAGAATGGTCCTGGCTAATCCTAAACAAACAAAACTTTCTTTAATGTGTTGAAGGTGAACGAATGAATAGGCAGAAAGTTCTTCATTTTGTGCCGTATCCTAAGATCCTGGAGGAATGAATTCAAAAGACTATGCTGCTAGCTGACCTGTTTAAATGAAGTGTCAGTCAGGAAATCCAGAACACTCACTGGCCTACAAAATATCCAAGACATACTAGCTGTGTCCTGAGGCTAATATGGGAATTCAGGTAGGATTTTTTTTAATCACAATAATAAATCATCGTATCACTAACATCGTAACAACACACATGCTAAAAAATGCCTGATTTTTCTAGGTCTCTAGAAGCTGAACACAAGGGAAGCTACTGGAATATCTTTCCAGAGACTTTCAAGTTTAAACAATGAGGAAAACAGAGCTAAAATCCTACAAAGAGACTTCCCTCATTACCGTTCTTCAGAATGACTCTTCTATGATATATAGCTACACTCTCAGGAGTAGGCCACAAAAATAACTCAAGGGAATGTGCTATGATCTTTGTATTGTTAATTACTTTTCAAAGTGTGATTTCTTGGCTGGGTCTTACTTTTTCTTAGAAATTTTATTATTTTCCCCATAATGAGTATATCTCTGATTTGTGAAGAAAATGGATGAGGTTTCCATGTAGAAGAAAAAGCCAGTTAAGAAAATCCTCCTTCTATCTTTTATTCTTCCCTCTACTTCTTTTCCTATTGCCTTATTACTTTTTATTGTTTGTCCTGTTAATAAATGCTTTTTGTGAAAAGTATTTAAAAGTGCAAAAATGTATAAAGAGTATAATTAAAATCCCGAAGAATCCTACAATCCAGGGATGAATACTTCTAAATTTTTGTGTATTTCTCCCTGTATTTTCATGGTGAATTTTTTACATTACCAGTATTAATAAGTAGCCTTTCTGGGCTAAAGAGAATGAGTTTGTTTGGGGTTCTTAATGGATTCCACTTTTATTTTTCATACAGAAACTGACTCACATTTCTATCATGTGTAAAAGTGCCCATCTCATTGCAGTCTTGCCAGTAGTGTGTGTTTTTAATCTTTTCTGTATTTAAAGTTATTTTAACTAGTATATCTTGATTACTAGAAAGTTAGTTTTGTCACTTATTTAGTTCAGTAAATATTTATGTTATATAGTTTTTCTCATTGATTTGCATGTTTATATTTTAATACTAACTCTTCATTTTCATAATGGTGGCAAATATTTCCCTTTTTCCATTTGCCTTTTAGTGGTAATAATTTGTTTAGGGGATAGAAGTTGTTAATGTTATATAGTCTAATGGGTTGATCTTTTTATTTGTGGGCTTTTTATTTGGTTTTATGTTTGTAAAAACTTTATACATTCAAAGATAAAAAGAAATTCACCTGCATTTTATAGGTTTTCTCTTACAGTTTTCTATTTGTAAAATTTAATTGCTTAATTAAAAATTTAATTGCTTAATTAATTGCTTAATTCATCTGGAATTAATTGGGGGCCCATGAGTTGAGGATTTGCCATTTCTTATCTCTTTACCCTGATTTATTTTTCCTCAGAGTGCTTATCACCGGCTGCTATTATATTATTCACTTTCTCTTGTTGTCACCAGAATGTTTGATACTGGAGGCAGAACTTTTGTCTGTTCTGCCCACTGCTATATGCACAGTGACTGAACAGTGCTTAGTCACATAGTTGGTCCTGAAAAAATATTCATGGAATGGATGAATATTGTATAAAATAATTATTTTGTAAAAATAGCTTACTTACCCTGAAATTTCCTACTGAAAACAAAATTTCATAATTATGGCTATCATAGTTGAGCTGGACCAAGTTTTTGAAAGTAATTTTTCATTAGTATGACTCAAATCATCAGAATTGACAATAATCTCATTTTGTAGACGAGGTGACCAAGTCAGGAAATGAGGAGCCACTAGTCACACTTGAACTCAGAATTCACATTTAAACAGGACGTATTTTTATTTAGCAACTTCAATCATTTTTAGAAGAGACAGAAGAGTATCAGAAGGCAAATGATCCTGTGAAAAAAATTAGAGCCATTTATTTTTACTTTTCACTTCAAATTTCTATTGAGAATAATAAATTTTATATGCTAAGTGTTTATCCCCATTAGAGTCTTTGAAACCAACACTCAAAATATATTTTTCGTGCCTCATAAAAGAATTTTCAAATTTTGTGTAAAAATAACTTAATTATACCAATTAAAACTTAATTATATGATTAAAGCTTAATTATGACAATTTTATTCATAACTGTACATAAACTCAACAAATTTGCGAGTTTTTCCCCCTCCTCTGGAGGATGAAAAATTACATATATTTCATTCAAAGTACCAAAGCAGTTTCTCTAATACAAAGCATATCACCAAGCCTTAAAATAATGGGGTAAAATAAATATTTCTCCATCAGATTGCTAAAGGAGTCTATGCTTCTATGAGATTAATCCACTTTTGCAAGTGATATAGGCACTTTGTATTACAATAAACGGAGTCATCTGATCCAGAAGAGAATCAAGTATGAACTTTGGATTTCTAAATCTTTCAAAATTACTCTCCAAATTCACATTCTCCCAGGAATCTTGATTCATTTTCACCAAATATTAAGTAAAGTTGTAATTCTGTGGGAAGAATGCATGGTGATGAACTCATTGTAAAGAATTACTTAAAAAGCAAGTTAAAGACAAATAAAAGCCCTCTGTATTTCCTTAATCATTTTAAAACAAGCTTTATTTTATTTAATGTTGTAAAAATTGTTTTCTTGGAGACCAAAATATAAGCTCTTGGTTTTTGTGGGGTTTTTTTGCGGTACGCGGGCCTCTCACTGTTGCGGCCTTTCCCATTGTGGAGAACAGGCTCGGGACGTGCAGGCTCAGCGGCCGTGGCTTTCGTGGGCCTAGTCGCTCCGCGGCATGTGGGATCTTCCCGGACCGGGGCACGAACCCGTGTCCCCTGTATCAGCGGGCGGACTCTCAACCACTGCAAGATCTTGTTAAAAGACAAATAAACATTGTTTTACACTGTGGTATGACTTAGCGTTCTTTCTGAATAATGCATTTATATCTGTCACCCAAGTCACTGAACATTACTTCAAGACACCCGTTTCTTAGAATATTGTTATATATTTTATATCCCCACATCCATGCCCCTTTCTTTCCTTATTTGAAAGTGCATCTATATCCTGAGAAGAAAATGAAAAGCCTTACTTTCCCCGAAATAAAATTCTTAACTTTATCTTTCCCTTGGATGAGCCATAATGCCGAAAATTTTTGTTTCTTTGTTTGTCTGTGGAGGCACATAGGAAAAAATCACTAATGCAGAGTAGAAAGATCTGCATTCTAGCTAAAAGGTTCTACTGCTATTACTACCACTACTTTCAACCTCTGTATTTATTGAACATTTGCTATATGCCAGTTGCTGTGGTAAATTCTTCCCTTAAATTCTTTCATCGAATCCTTTCAGAAACCATTTTACAGATAAGGAGCCTGAAGTTCTAAGAAATTAAGTAACTTTTCCAGGGTCACTTGCTTGGCAAGCAGTAGTGCTGGGATTAGAATTCAAGTCTTTCTGCTGTAGACTCTTAACACCATGCTCAGCTGTGTTACCTTTTCTGTGCCTCAGTGCCTCATCTATAAATGAGAGGGTCGGTCAAGGTTTAGGCCTGGGTGTTGTTAAGCCCCCAAATTCCTTTTTCCAAGGAACAAAAAACATGAGATAAAAGCTTAGTATTCTGGCTGAAGCAGGGGTGGCAGTCCCAAAGTTTTCCCTGTCAATCACTGCTCACCCTTCCCCTGAGGTCCAAAAGCCAACTCTCCAGAACCCCTCGGACTCCATAGAACATTATTTGAAGACACTGGCTACTCTAGCTACCTTTAGAATATTTTCTGGCTCTACAAGTTGCTAGTTAAGTGAAGAAACACCTAAATTTTTTAAATTAGAACTGGCAACAGATTCACTTAAGTCTGTTTGGCTCTTCTGTCTCCCTTAGATTTCCCCTTTTGAGGGGATACAGTGTTTTAATGCATTTACACACACATGAAGCGACTAAACTATTATTTTAAGTAGCAGCTTCCCATTCCTCTTTCTTAGAACGGAAGGAACATAAATATCATTCATGAATCGTAAAAGGTAAGGATATAGTCGAGTATAAATATGAACTTTTGATCATTAGTAATTAATTAGTACCTCCTATTTCTCTCATTGCTTTACTTAGGTTCATGTTTGCTGGAGACATCACTTTTCAATAATATAAGAAATTAAAACTAAATAAGTAGGGCTTCCCTGGTGGCGCAGTGGTTAAGAATCCGCCTGCCAATGCAGGGGTCATGGGTTCGAGCCCTGGTCCAGGAAGATCCCACATGCAGCAGAGCAACTAAGCCCGTGCGCCACAACTACTGAGCCTGCGCTCTAGAGCCCACGAGCCACAACTACTGAAGCCCACGCACCTAAAGCTTGTGCTCCACAACAAGAGAAGCCACCCAACGAGAAGCCCGCGCACCACAATTAAGAGTAGCCCCTGCTCGCCGCAAGTAGGGAAAAAGCCTGCGCGCAGCAACAAAGACCCAAGGCAGCCAAAAAAAACCTAAATGAGTAGATGAAATCCTTTAATTTATTTACAACTCATCCTACTCCTGACATTGTTTTAAGCAACATCACATCTGTCACAGTCCTGAGTTTTAGTTCTCTGCTTGTTAACCTCCTGGATGGAAAAACAAGGCAAAGAACAAGATGCTTCTGAAACAGCTGCCGATACATGTGCTGTGAGTAGACATGAAAAATTCAATCCAGCAAGCATGAGCTGAGCACCTATTATGTGCAGTCACTGGGCTAGGAGCTTGCTAGGGCCAGGAGATCCAAAGACAAGGTCTCTGCTCCCAGGGGAAATGCCACATGCTACGGCGGCAGCCACATTAAATACGAATAGATAATCAAAGTGCATGCCAAAAACGATAGACAGGAGGTCGAGAAGGTGATCAGCTCTGAATGGCAGAATCCTAGATTGCATTTGAACTGGACCTGAAGGTCAAGTGAATGTGGGAAGGGTCCCTAGGTTTGGTGTTTATTAGGCCGTTCTGTCTAAGTTTGGCCACAGTCTCGGTTTTCATTGCAGTGCAATGCAATCTTGTTTCCAATGTGCCTCTCAAAAGCTTCAAGAGGTCACTCAATACCCAAGAGAGAAATAAGTAGCAATGACATGGGAGTAGCAATAAGACAAGGGTGTCTCAGAATCTTTGTTTCCTCCTTTTTCGTCATGTACCATTCTAATCATTCTTATAAATGTTGTCCCTTGAGATGGCTCAAATATGCCTTCTCTCCTCCACCCATACCACTCCTATCTGTGTGTTCACATTCCTTCCCATTTGAATGACCAAAATAGTGCCCTAGATGTTTTTACCACTTCTAGGTCTTTCTGCTTATTTCCAAATATATTCTCCCCAGCAAAGACTCACTTAAGGGATTTTCAAAATGTGAAAATCTGATTATATTATCCTTCAGATTAATTTTTCAATGGCTTTTCATTGCCCTCATGAAAAAACCCAAACCCTGGATGGCACTCTGGTCTCAGAGTGCCATCAGTGCCAGAGTGCCACTCAGCTTCTCTGGTCTTTCACCCCATCCCTAGGTGACTTTCTAAACTTATCTCTTGCAATTCCTCTACTTACACTAAATAATAAATTACACTACACTGCTTTCAAGTCTTTCAGTGATTCATGCTTGCTCTGGACTCTGTTCCTTTGAGTTAAACCTTTGCCTAGAAACTTTGCTCTTTCACTCCACTCCTTTACTGGTTGACTCACGTGTCTCTTGGGTCCCTGTTTAGATGTTGCTTATTCTTAGAGGCCTTCTCTGACCCCACACCTATATTAAATTCCCTTCCTATCAACTCCTACAGACCCCTATAATTACCCCTGTTGCAGTCATATTGCTCTGTATTATATTTGCTTGTTTACTTATCTATACCAGACTAGGACTGTATTTTGTGAAGGAAGAAAGGAAGGCAAGAAAGAAGGAAGGGAAGAAGGAAGGAAAAGAAGAAGTTAGGGCAGTAGAAATGAGATCCACCCCTCCTTGTCCAGAGGGCAATGCCAGAACAACATAGCAGCAGTAGACACGGGGTGAATGCACATCTGATAAAAAACACTCTTCTGCAGAGAATTATATTTCATTGGAAATTAGTTGTCAGGTCAGCCTTCTCTACATTCAAGGGTAAAGAGTGAAATGAGTGTGGATACATCTCTACATATAGCAGTAAAGATTTTCTTTAAATGTCTTATCTAGACCTTGTATTGTAACAGAGTATATTCCACCCCCAAAGAGTAATGTAAATTTCCTAGCCCTTGTAGAGAGATAACAGGATAAATATTTCTAGGTTCTGAATATTGCACAAATTGTAGAAAAAGATATTTGGTTTTGGAGTATGTGTTGACATTAGAGTTGTTAGAGAAAATGGGGTATTTACACTCAAGAGAGAAAGAAACTTGAAACTTAGATTAAGACCTGTCCTCAATGAAGCTCAAATCCCTAATTGGGCTATGTGGTACTTTGTCCAAAGTGCTAATATTTTAGAAAAATATTGAGAAATATTCACCCCCTGAGCTTTATTCACTGAGTAGGACTGAATTTAGTAGAGTTTATGATCACCCATCAATCAGATATTATTTTTTAAAGAATCTTTCCTTTAAAATATTTGAACATCATCTTGGCTCTTTTCTTCATAGCATTTGCCTAAATTCTATCTTTTAGCATCTAGGATTTAGCATCTAGGATTCTAGGCCTACATTAACAAGAGGTTTGTGCTAGCTCTTGGCAGATTTTATTATGTAACTTTTCTTTAACTACTCAGTGGCTTCAGCTTGACTAGAATCTCAGCAACTCCTCACTGTCTCAATTGGCAATGCCTTTCATCAAGAATAAGGACAGTAAAGTAGAAAAAAATAAAAAAATAAAATGAAACATGTGTTTTAAGAGATTTGAATAAGATATTTTAGTAAGTCAATTTCATGTCACCATCTTGAAAATTTACAGCAGTCAGCAATGTAAACATGCACTTCACAAACGCCAGCAGCTTGCAGACTGCAAAGTTCATCTACTCATTCAGTGAGGCAGATGTTTCATTTAATACTCTTCATACTATAGATTAGGATTATTTTTTTCTTTTCCTCTTTTTTTTTTTTTTTTTGAAAGGAGTGGGGGGAAAAAAAATCCCTGACATGCTACTAATATCATCTCACACTGCGGGCCAGATGGCGAAAAATGCGAAGGCTGCAGCTCAGTTTATGTACTATATTGTGGGGAGAAAGGAATTTGGTTTCAGAATGAGTTTCAGCTTGATCATTTGTTACTCTAATCTAAACATGAGTCAATGAGTAAAGTAGTACCAGCCAAACTTCAAAAAGTTCCTGAGAGTAAGTGCTTTAAAATGCAACGCATCTGGAAGAAGCTCCTTACAGCATCCCGACCTACCACATCTAGGAGAAACAGCATAAGACCTGGGTGGCTGCTTTAGCACAGAACCCTTTACAGAGACATTGGGCCAAAAATATATTATGCTATATCTTGGTCACTTTTTTTTTTTTCCTTTTTCTTCTTTTTTTTTGGCCATGTCCCGGGGCTTGTGGGATCTTATTTCCCCAACCAGGGATGGAACCTGTGCCTCCTGCAGTGGAAGCATAGAGCCCTAAACACTGGACTGCCAGGGAATTCCCTCTGTCAATTTTTTTGATGGAGGATTAAGAAATGCTTTTTCCTTCTGCTTATAACATTGTTTGTATCATTTGTATCTAGTATGATGGCTAGCTTTTGAGCTACATCCATTTATCCACAACTTTGGGTTAAAAACTATTATTAATTTTAAAGAATAAGAAGCTAGCTGTTAAGCTCCTAGTTCATTAAAAATTGGTATTTGCAGGGACTAGCTCCATTTCCTCATCTGAGTAGGCAATGGAAACCTAGGAAGGGTAAAAGTCTTGTCAGTATGTGCCATTTCTGGCAGATTGGAAAATAAAAGAGACAGTAACAAGTCTTTATCCTGTATCTGTGGTCTGTTATGCCCCTGAAATTCCATAGCTTTCCATCAGATTTTTTTTTTTTTTTTTTTTGCAGTAAGCGGGCCTCTGTTGTGGCCTTTCCCGTTGCGGAGCACAGGCTCCGGACGCGCAGGCTCGGCGGCCATGGCTCACGGGCCCAGCCGCTCCGCGGAATGTGGGATCTTCCCCTACCGGGGCACGAACCCGTGTCTCCTGCATCGGCAGGCGGACTCTCAACCACTGCACCACCAGGGAAGCCCGCATCAGATTTTTAAATGGACCCATGACCCTAACAAGCTTGAGAATAAACAAAAGTCTACCTTCGTTGTTTCTTTAAGTATTCATTATGCACATCCTGTAGCTTTCCATGTGTGCTTTCATCACCCATAGAATAGGAAATAAACAGGGATACGTCAAAGGGAACACTATATTTTTTCTAACTGAAGGTTTGGTTTAATTGGGGAGGTAGAGGGTATTTCCAGCCTTTAAACACAATGAGACAAATCTTTCTTCTGGGAACAGGCTTCTCTACTGGGCACTTACATACATACGTGTCAGAGCCGCATCATTCATTGATAGAGAAGGCTGACGTTCTGCCTTGATAACCATATACCCTAAACTACCAGTGCTTTTTTACTCTGTTTCGTTTTATTGTTCTCATCTTTATTATGATCTGGGCAACTTTTAATAACATGCTGCCAGTCTTTCCCAGTTTTCCTCCTCCCAGTCCTAGTTACAGAAAATTGTGTCTTCTGTTACTCAACATCCCCACTCGCCTTTTTCTCTAAGGAGAGTTTTGGATTTCCTGGGCTGATTCTTGGACAGTTTGTGATGCCAAGTCATGAGAATGGGGAAAGAGGTATAGAAACAGAGAGAAAAGAGAAAAGGGTAAGAATTCTAGATGCTGAGTCTGGTCTAGACTTTCTTCTATTGAAAAGGATCTGAAACATTGGAAAGTAGAGAGGAAATTTTGAAGAATTCCTGGAGGCTAAAATGCCTTACATACGAAAGAGCGTATGCAGTGTATTATATATAACAATTTTAAGCAGAAGTAAGTAAAAATTGGAATCATTTATAAGAAAGTTTCCTGTGGTTCCTGGACTCTGAATACAGCTCAGTACAGATACTAGGACACATGGAATCCCACATCTAATGAAGATTGCAATTGTTCTCTTTTCCTCTTTGGCTTTATTATCAGCACTGTGCGTTAGAGAGAGATAATGTACAGGTGTCTTAAAAACAATGAAAGCCTGGTACAAATTCACAGTGTTATTAACAGCATCAATGCTAACTTTTGACTGAAGCATATATTCTTTCAAAATAATTACTCACCTTAAATTCAACTCCCTTCACTGATAAGCATACATGCAAGCATTACAGCAATTTTACCAGTGGTTAGGAGCAGTAAGTCCCTTTCAAACCAGTTGAAAACTTTTTGAAAATGTACCTATTTCTTAATATTTCACACATTCAGTCTGGTTACACGAAGTCAGAAGCATGGGGATCATTTAGGGCAGCAGTTTTCAAAGACTAGTCCATAATAAAATTTTTCCTGGCTTACAGTAAAATGTAAAAAATATGGGACAATGTAGCAAATGTATCCAAAAGCTAAGTGCATTCAGTTTAAAGAACCATATTCCTATAGTTTTTATATTAAAATATTATTTCTTCTATGAATGACAGTATTAGTAGGTGGTAATATTATTAGAGCAAAATATATGTTAATCACCCTCTTTTGAGTGGCTCACTTTCTTTGAAGCTTTTTCTGATGTATGAATCCCAGAAAGAAGCCAGGAATTACTGATTCAGGGCTCTGAGGCTGCAACTTCCTAAATGCACCCTTAGACACAAAAGAACTGAACTCTGTATTAGTATAACTTCTAGTCATTAGTAAAGCTCTGGTTCAACAAATCACAGTAGCAGAAGTACACAAAGATAAGGAAACTATTTTCGGTAGAAGGATGGTGGCTTTTCTAAGTAAAGTGGCTATTTTTGGGCATAGGAAAATGCTAAAGAATGATGAAAAGTTTTTATATATTCAGTAGTTCATTAGCTAAACTGGAATTCCATTGAAGGCATCTCCTTTGATTATCTAGAATGTAGCTCAGTGCTCGAAGAAGTAAGTTGTTCAGTGAATGTTTATTCTTTCAATAAGAGAGAATGAACAAATGAAAATACTTGAACTGGAGAGCATACTGGTGGTGAATGTATAGAAAAAGATGTAACCTGTGCATTTCATTTATAAGGTACTTTAGTATCAAAAATATTTAAAACATAAAGGAAACTGCAGACAGTAATTTAACAAATATCCATGTCATTACAAGAAAGAATTGCAAATATTAATATTGTGTCTTATTTCCTTGATAACTGGTTTTCTTTAAGAAATAAACATTAAAATGTTGTTGAAATTCCTTTATCCTTATGAATCACGTCATCTCCTTCCTGAGAACTAACCATTATTCTGAAATTAGGATGTATCATTCCAGGTATGCATCATTCCAAGCTCTTTTAAAAAATATGTGTCCACAAATATATTTCTATTTTGCATGGCTTAAAAAGTTAACTAAATAGTATTTCTATTGCAGTTATCTTTCTGCATTGTGTTTTTTTACATGTTATTTTAAAATCCATTAATATTGAAATGTGTAAATCTAGTTAATTTATTTTAACTTATAGAGAATATTCAATAGTGTGTATATCTTTAGTCATATTACATACTGCCAAATTACCCTCCAAAATGTTTCACAAATTTAAATTTCAAACAATGATACATCTGAGTTTATATTTCCCTACATCTTCATCACCATTTATTATTGTTAAACTTTTTGCAAATCTAATGAGTATGAAATTTTTTTAAGTTGTTTCAAAAGATGGATAGATTTTTACAGCATAACTCAGTCCTATTCTTACTCATTTTTCTCAACTCCATAAAGCAAAATACCCCCCCAAACTACTTGTGAATCAATACAGTTGTCAGAGCTCTCAATTATTTAGTTTACTTAATTTTAACAACTTTCAGATACATACTAAATAATAACTTTTATACTGTCTTGTTCTTTGTTGAAGCTGTTAGAAACAGAATGGGAGCACTTTATTATGTGGAAAGTGTAGACCACAGATAACAAAAGGACTATTTTCTGTATGATTGTAAGACAAGCTCCTAACATCTCTTTATATTACTTGATTAAGAGATAAAGGGTCAGATTACTCAAAGCAATAATAGGTTGTTTTCAGATTTTAACAAATAGAGTTATCTTAATAATGATTATTAAATTTTATATTTGTAGAAGAAAATAACTCATAAATATCAAATTGTACTATTATTAACATACGCTTCAGTTTTCTACCAATGTAAAAATCTAGTAATTATCAGTAGAACCATTCTCTGAAATTAAGAAGTACTGTAGATAAATAAAGAATAAGAATGCCATTTATTTCTTAACATTCTAAAGGCAAATATATCTACCTATTATCCTTTTCAATAACCTGACACAATGACAATGGAATAGAAGGTTGTCACAGCATAATAGTACTTGGCTGAGAAATTAATACTGAGGTGAAGCTGGAGCATTTATCAAAAATAAATGTTGAAGTGAAGGGGAAATGGTTATTTTTTCAAAGTGGGAGACATCGATCCTGTGATAATGTTCTATTAAAATAACTGTATTGCTGTTACACCAATTGACTGATTTTGACACAATTATTTTTTAAAATAGAATTTGATGTGCTATGGTCCAATTCATTTCGCAGGGATTTATTTACCAACATGTACTTCTCTTTAGGACTTTGACATGCATCTTCAATGCCTTGCATGAAATAAGAACACAACATTCCTATATGTTCCTCACTCTTCTTCTCATCTCGTCTCTGAACTTTAATCTCCCTTTATGCATGTTACTGAGTTACACTGAGGAGCACTAGGTCAGTGATGCTTTCCATTAGGGACACCAGCCTGTGCATTTCCTTCCCTTTTAGATATTTAACTCAATTTTCAATGAATGAAGTCTTGGAAAGGATCAGGAGTTCCCCACCACCATTCATGGTTGTCTCACTGGGGTCTAGAGAAAGTGCAGTACTCCTCAGCTTCATTCACCCCTATTGAATTGTACAGCTGAAAATGTAACATTTAAACATAATAATTGAGGGCAGCTTCACATGGGCCAGCTGAAGCCTCTGTGATTTGTCTTTTCTACAAATCAATAATTAGCAGTTTCGGGCTTCCCTGGTGGCACAGGGGTTGAGAGTCTGCCTGCCGATGCAGGGGACGCGGGTTCGTGGCCCCGTCCGGGAAGATCCCACATGCCACGGAGCGGCTGGGCCCGTGAGCCATGGCGGCTGAGCCTGCGCGTCCGGAGCCTGTGCTCCACAACGGGAGAGGCCACAACAGTGAGAGGCCCTAGTTAGCAGTTTCCACACTTGGAATATTATAGATGTCTACAAGTAATTTTTATACAAAGCACTGCTAGATTAATAGAGTGTAAAAATATAAAAATAATGTGCAAATTATAAAGCATGGTAATTTAGGAAATCATATTGAAGGCAGGATAGGTGTTTGAGCTACCTTTGCATTCCCATAGACTTTGGGACTTGTATATGGTATGTTTTCAATAGATAGCCCTTCAACGAGTTACTAAAAGAACCATGTTCACAAAAATATAAAAATTCTATTATTTTATATGAGATCTGAGCAAGTTGCCTAGGGCTCTGATCACTTCAGATTCTCCTTCCCACAGGAGCATTATGCTAAGTGAGAAGAAACAAACATTTCTTCAGTTTGGGAATCTAGCCTAGGAATATCTCTGGCTAAGACAGAAATATGTCAAAGGTATGGTCTGTACTTGGATAATCCTTGGAAACACTCTCATGGAAGTCTCAATTTAAAATGGCCTTTGTAGAAAAGAGGAATTTCAACTCTACAGAAGAACTTCATTTTTTATGTTATAAAAGGCAATTTTCTGAACATATGAATAGTTCATCATTATATTTGGTTCATTCTTTCTACATTTTCATTTTTTAAAAGAATACTTGCTGATCTTATCAATGAGGTAAAAAGAATAGAGTTCATTTTTAAATGATATAACAAAATTAGCATTGTCCCAATAAATCTTGGCCTAAGTTTTACGTTTTATGCTTTACACTGACCTACACACACACATACACACACACACACACACACACACACACACACACACACACACACAAGCAAATGACACAGAAAAGTACTTCTAGAATTCCAATTCCAATCCTTGGTTGCTTTCACATGAGTGGCATTTTAGCACAAACCATACAAAAGAGACATTCACTTGGTCCTATGAAAAAATAATAAAAAGTATACAAAGCATAGTTTACAGTAAGACATTTGTTGTATGATAGCCTACCAGCCCTCCTATAACATGTACCCAGTGGGTGCTCAATAAATATTAATTGATGATAATGATAGTTTGAAAAAGCCATTGAACTTGCTTCAAAAAATGAAACTATAATGATTAATTTGTATGTAAATTGTATTTCACCTGAGGGAGAAACTGGTAAACAGAGGCAATACACATTGCTTACAGGTGATCATCCGTTTTCTGTGGCTCATAAGGTGGTTTTCTTCCTTTGTACCATGGGGTTTTATATCTTGAGCCTCACACACTGCCCACCTCCTGTGTAAAATTTACACAAGCATTGAAAGATTGTGGAATACCCAAGGAAATCATTTTTCAGTCGATTGAGTTCTTAATGGAAAAAGCTCTCTGTATGCTATCTTACAAATTAGAAGATCCCCTGCTTTCTAAATAGTTCAATTGAAACCAGCTTTGTATTTATCCTTCAGGTCATTCAGGCTGAAAAGTTGTTAAGTCTTAAGACCAAAAGTCAGACTTTAAAAGGTAAAATGTCAAGTCCTTTTAGGCTTCAACTGACCTTTTAAACCAGATTAGGGATTTGAAGCATTACACATGGATTTCTACATTTTATATCCCCATATTTAACAAATGATCAAATATAACTCCCAAGAATACTATTTTTACAAGTTTGACATTTCAGGTCTGAGAGGTGGCTCTCTGACTCTTTTTACATAAATTTACTGGTGGTGGAATATTTTGGTTTCAGTGAACACTTTCGTTTATTCCACCTCCATTTCTTTGAAGACACTTTGTGTATTTTACAGTATGGTGGAGAAAAACCAATGCCTTAAAATAGTCAGTAAAAGATGCACAATGACCAAGTCTTTGTATCTCTTTAACTCAAGACCTAAAGCAGTGATAATAGACACTTAATACATTCTTTATACTGATGATTAAGGTGAAAACACTAAAACAAATCTCCAATTATAAATTTCTTGGGGCTTTACTTATCTGTGTGTTGTCCACAGGGTTTTGCCTACAAATAGTTTATAAAATTGAATTCTGTTGTTCATTTATCCTGGAACCATTTGCCATTGTTGCTTTTCTATATTGGTTCTCAACCTTGGCTGAACATCAGACTCATATGGGAAGAATAAACACACTCACACACAAAACCGATGCCCAATATGAATTAAATCAGAATCCCTGATCAACTAAATTAGGACCTCTGGGCTCAGATCTAGGCACCATTGTTGTTTATTTATTTTTTTAATTAATTAATTTAATTAATTTATTTTTGGCTGTGTTGGATCTTCGTTGCTGCACGCGGGCTTTCTCTAGTTGCGACGAGAGGGGGCTACTCTTTGTTGAGGCGCGAGGGCTTCTTACTTGCGGTGGCTTCTCTTGTTGCGGATCACAGGATCTAGGCAAGTGGGGTTCAGTAGTTGTGGCTCACGTGCTCAGTAGTTGTGGTGCATGGGCTTAGTTGCTCCGTGGCGTATAGGATCTTCCCACACCACAGCTCGAACCCCTATCCCCTGCATTGGCAGGTGGATTCTTAACTACTGTGCCACCAGGGAAGTCCCGGCACCAGTGGTTTTTAAAGCTCTCCAGGTAATTCTTTTGTGTGACCAAGGTTGTGTACCGCCTCGTAGGACTCTAAGAACCATGTAGTAATAGGTATTTATACATGTGATTAGAAATAATCTGATTGTGAAAACAAGGAGTAGGAGAATTTAAGTACTTTGTCTTTCTTTAGCTTCTAATATGTGAAGGAGAGAAGGCCCCAGTATCTATTTATTTAACAAATACTGAAATCTTTCCATATTCAAGACAGCACAGGCAATACAACCTTCCTTACTTGGAAGCATAGCGTCAGTAAGAGACGTAGGACATGAACATATCTATAGCACAAGGGCACCTTGCACATTTCAGACTCAAAAATGTTTGCATAGGCTGAGATTAGTGAGAGTCCCAATTTCAAATAAGTAAAATAAGGAGAAACAAACTAACACTTTCCTCCTGACCACTACATGGCTCCATGCAACTCTCTACTCACTCCTTCATCTTTTCATGATGTCAAGACAATGATCATAGTGATGGATTAAACTTTTTCAAGACTATAGTGTCTTTTTGCAGACTCTCTTTTTACCCAATAACCCAGAAGAGCTCCATAATGCAGATGTGCTTCTGAATCTCCACAAAAATCTCTCTCCCATAAAATGGTTGTTGTCTTAATGAGGGAGACTTCTGTATAAAGCATCATGGCCAGAGCAGTGTTTAAGGGCAGGAAATCAGTGGCGGCAAGTGTGAGAAGACTGAATTAATCACAAATGACATCATTCCTTATAAAGGGAAATCAATATAAAAGGGCCAATGGAGGCATCCTTTGACTGTGGATCATTTTCCATGGCTATAGCCAGACTTCTGTTCTGGGGGTTACTGTGAACCCAAAAAAATAAAATAAAATAAAATAAATTGTTGGGAATCCAAATCATCTGATTTTCATTTAGTGAGACTTTGAAAGGCTTTGGTTATGTGTTGACTTCCTGTCTTGAATCTCTATGATCTCGAGTACTGTGGATTTTTGCTGGGAATACCAAGGTACACCTCAAAATTCTTTTTGAAATGGATCATTCATAGTCTGTTAAATGTAAAAAAATCAGATATTCAAGTTTTAAAGAGAGCATATTTGACCTGTATTTTGAATAATAAATATGGATTCCAGAGTAACATGGAGAAATGTTCCTTTAAGGTTGAGGGCATGGCATAAGTGAAGATATTTAGAAGTAAAGTAGAGGAAAAATTTAAGAAATGAGAAAACATCCATCTGTGGTGATATGGCTTAACACGGTGACATTAACAAACCGGAAGCTACAGAAGAGTTTTGCTTTATCTTGTTGGACAATGTTGAACAACTGTGAATTACTCTCTGTACATACTACAATATCTTTAGAAAGGACTGAAGAGGTAATTTAGTTTAACACCATGTTTTTGTGAATAAAAATAATGCCAAAAATAATAATAAAGGAAAGAAATACATATTGAGAATACTCGTTGGTGACAAAACCAAAGGCAAAACATAGATGTCCTGAGTTTTTTCATTGTAATACCCAATCTCAGAAACCCAAGGTTGGCTATTAAATGCTACCTATTTCTAGGTCCGGATAAAGAAGCATGCTTAAAAAAATGCATATCTGTCAGAAAACAATTTTTAAACAGTCATTTAAAATGAGTATTATAGTTGGAAAATATCACAAAATCTTAATTTCCAGCAATAACAAAATTATGACAACTCAACTCACATAACTTAGAGAAGTGGTTTCAGGTCAATAATTACCCCTCATTTTGGAAGCAATTCTCTTGCAACATTACTGGTCTGTCTCTGAGGAATGCAGCCACTTCCATTTTTCCTAGCTGATATTCTTCTACAGTAACAATAATTTGCTCATTTGAATTGTACTAAAGGATTATTATCATACTCAAAAGAATATATTTATACACACATATATGTATATATATACAAACCAGTTACGTTTCCTTCTTTCTCAGTTTACCTACTACTATTTGTTGTTGTTGTAATTATTGTTTTTGCCAGATTCTTTCATAAATCCAAAGAAAAATTGATATTTCACAAAAAAATTACACTTCCGAAACAAAATACACTGTAGGATGCACACAGATAGGAATTTTGAATTGTTGTTAATGATCTATTTTTAATGGATGTTCAAAACCGAAAGATAGTTCAGGAAGCATTCATTTGCTTCCATGGAACATGAAAATGGAAATTACAGGTTAAACCTAAATAATAACTTTCTGAAAGTTGGAGATGAACCAAAGGTCTGAGAGATTTTGCAGAAATTTCTCTGTTAATCAGCTGCACCCTCATCTTTCCAGGATGATTTGTATGTGATTTTGTCTGATAGAAGATAAGAGCTTGAACTCTTGAGGTCTCTCTCAGAATGGAATTAGAATAATAGACGGTTCAATACTGTCATGAACTTCTACCTCCTTTGTTTTCTTTGGCGAGTATTAAAGTCTTTTTAGATGAAAGAAGAAAGATGTTGAGATTGCTATCAAGAATGAATAGTGCTATATTATTTTCAAATAATCCATGCAAAAGATAAAAGATTTCAGTATCATATAAAAATAACGTTGAGTGTCTCTATGTGGAAGAATTAACTGATAATTATCAGTATATCGCTTCCAGTACTGAATTAAGATATATGGTGGACAAATAATGGCAAGGAAGTGAAATAACTCTTCCTAGCTCTCTACTTGGATTTGATGTAGTAGTCACTAGGTAAATAACTATGCCTTTTACAGAAAAAGGAACAGAAAATGGGAAGAATAGCCAAGAAATATAATCTATGCTCTTTTGGTAAAAAGTATGAAACAGTAAACAGAGCCTTACTTTTTAGTTTAAATGAAATTAAGCAGGACAGTGTAGGAGCTAGCACTGTGCTGAGGCCTGAGAACACAAAGATATATAAGTTACAGCTGAACCTATTGTGCTAAATATTTCACAATACATATAAATTAAACCATCATGGTGTATGCCTTAAACTTATACAGTTATGGATACTAATTATTTCTCAATAAAAATGGGAAAAACAATTTAAATACTTAAGTTACATTCCCTGTCCTTAAGAAACTTAATTCTAGTAATTGTAATTTATTAGGGGCTACCAACAACTAGAATTAATGTGATA
This sequence comes from Neophocaena asiaeorientalis asiaeorientalis, assembly GCF_003031525.2. Lineage (NCBI taxonomy): Eukaryota > Metazoa > Chordata > Mammalia > Artiodactyla > Phocoenidae > Neophocaena > Neophocaena asiaeorientalis. Next base: position 12,940 of record NW_020176110.1, on the reverse strand, counting down.
TTAGAAGCCCAGAATTTGAAGTTGGAAAGGAATGGCTCCTCTATTCATCACACCAATGGCCGTGGGCAAATGACTTAACAACCCTGAAGCCCAGTGTCCTCATTTGTACTATAGTTAATATGTATTGAGACCTTTACCATGTATCAGGTACTCTTCTAAGGATCTCCTGTGTATTAATCATTTAACCCTCACAATAACCTTTTAATCACCCTAATTTTGTGGATGAGGAACCCTCTAAATTTTAAGTAACTCATTCCAGGTAAGAGAGCTAGTAAGTGGTATAATTAAGATTTGAACAAAAGCAGTTTACTTATTAGCAATAATACCTGCCCCCTAGGTAAGGATGAAAGGAGAAGATGAGAACTCTGAAATGCTTAGCACAGAGCTTGGCACAGAATAAACACTAAATTTGACCTGTTTGTACCAATATTGTCACTGTTCTTGGGGTTATTGACATTACCATGATTGCTTTCACTAATACTCCAACTTACTTGAATGTAGAAGAAAATTATGAGAGATAAGTTACATATTAATAATACAATTGACTTCACTGAGCACACACAATACATTTTCTTATTAACTAGTGTGACATTAATTTCTAACAATAGCAACTAATATTTCAAAAGTTGATTTTCTTTTCAGAAATTTTATTGTCCTTTAACCAAAATGCATCCCTCTGTTTGGAGGCATTTTTATTTTAATAGCACTTTCATGAAAAAAAAAAATTTTAAGGGGGAGCTTTTATCAAGCACGGATTGAATTGTCGAGTGGTCAAGACATAGCAAAAATTGGATACATAAAGAACAAACCCAGGCATGTGAAAGGGTTTTCTGATGTTTTCCAGCCTTCAGAATAACTAACCATAAATGGAAAATATCTGTGCTATGTAAAAATATCACCAGGGCTTCCCTGGTGGAGCAGTGGTTAAGAGCCCGCCTGCCGATGCAGGGGACACGGGTACGTGCCCTGGTCTGGGAAGCTCCCACATGCCGCGGAGTGGCTGGGCCTGTGAGCCATGGCCCCTGCGCCTGCGCGTCCGGAGCCTGTGCTCCGCAAAACTTATTTAGACATAGAAAGAAGGCAATGGTATTTATTTCAGTTTACAACCATAAAAACTTGTGTGGTCAAGTTTTTCAATCTTTCTGAAAAGCAATTTTTCATCTATAAAATATAGCAATTCTCTCCCTCAGATATAGAAGTAGTATGAATTTTAATTAAGTAATATTGGATAAAATATCCTGAGATCCATGGATGAAGGATGTTTCAGAGAGCCAATAATTACTTTTTTATTATTATGTCCATCCTGGAAGACCTAAGAGGGTTGATTTCTTTCTCTTAATAAGTCCCATTCTTTCCAGATAATTGTTAGTTCAAACATGCTGGCACCACAGGAAAATGTTACAGCCAGCTGGGAACTCTGCTTGACACTTAATGTCTCCTCTTTCTTTAGTCTTTAAGCTTCAGTCTATACATTCCCTGTTGTTTGGGTATGTGATTTAGCAATAAGAATTAAATATTTTCATTTTCTCTCTCTCTCCTTAATTAACATCCTACTTCACTTATTATACTATTTTTTTTAGAAAACAAAGAAATTGCATTTAAATTACATATTTTTGAAATTTGCAGGAATAGAGATGATGACGTTTCCGTGAACTCCGAAGTTCCAGCTCTATAAATATGTGAGACTCTGTGAAAATGGGAGCAAAGGGAAAGGGTTGTGTGGGACACACAGGTGTGTTGGTTTGGGTGGTTCCTGGTGGTAGAGGCTGTGGGCTCACAGTGTCTTCTGCACAAACTTGGGAACCAGATTCTTGAGAATAAGATTTCCCTAAAAATTTAGAAATCATTTCATTGGCTGGATTTTCAAACTATTATTTTTTTGAGATATTCATAAATTTAAGACATTTGCAGGCCAAAAGGGATAACCAAAAAGTAGAGGTTTCAGGCGACGCTATACATCAGACTGATTTAAATTTAAGATTTCAAAAAAAAAAAAGGTTGTATTCATTTTTTATCTGATAAATTTTAAAGGCAGGTAATTCCAGTTATTGAATTTTGTATTCAGTGTTTCTTATGCTCAAAACATCTCTCCCTCTATCGCTCTCTTTTGCTCTTTCAAATCCATCCCTAATCCCCCACCTATCCCCATATGCATTCCCATCCCCCACTCCACCCACTTTTGTTAAATACACACCCAAGACCCTAAGTCCATCTCCATTATTACTATGGAGAAGAGAAGACAAACTTTTCCTCCAAACTCAGTGTACCATTGTTAAAAATGCCCTGCAATTCCACAGTTAAATTCCGATACCATCAAAACAATTTACAACTTGAAAGCCCCAGCACAATGGGACACACAGTAACATAAAGAAAAATTTCCTTGTAAAGAAATTATTATGAAAAGAACAAAGTGGTTCTAATAGACCAAGAAAAGAACTTAAGTTACTTAGGAAATTTGTCTGGACTAGCAAGTTTATTGAGTATTTACTCAAATGAATTATGCATTCAGAGAATCACAGATAGGGGAAATGCCATCACAGAGATTTAAGACTGTAATCTGGTGAGCCAAGTTCTTGTTCTACCCAATTTTCTATCATAGTTTTGTCTTCTTGAATGTTTCCAAGAACTGAATGCATATGCTTGACTAAAGAACACAAGACATCTCCCATAATGGGCCATATCATCATGGCTGCATGCCATTGTTCTAATTTTATACCCTTGAACATTTGTGTTCTGATCTCATGTGAAACCTGAACATCTTCCTCTGCCTAATTTTTCATGTAGCTGTACTCTTCCTCACTTGGGTTTCTCTGTACAACTTTGCTGCGAGAATGCTCATCAAAAAATGGCAATAATCCTTCAGTTAGCAAGGAACTGAGGCAAGACTGCAGGGACTGCAATCAGGAAACCGTTAAAAGAGAGGGGAATCTCCTGCCAAGGCTGCTGTGACTTCCATTGTTTGGATGGATGTCTCCTCATCCATAACAACAATGATAACACATATTCTAACTTAGGTAGTGTTGTCAACTTAGACCAACTCTACATTTCACTGGGTAATAACCACCATTGAAGTACTAGTTCTCTCTGCTGTTAGGGTAATTCAGTGGACACATTTGAGGAGATTTCTAATTGTATCTGATTTCATTTTTTACCAGAAACCATTCAAAGAAATTATGTTCATAATTATGACTCATGATTTATAATATAAATTAGTGAGATGGTTTTCATATATACATAAATATATACGTGTTCTATATATGTGTATATAATTCAAGAACATTTTAAAAAGCCGAAACAATGAGATCTATATTACCAAGAGATTTACCTGAGTGTTTTATATGCACTGAATAAACACACTTTTAGTGAAGTTTTATGCCAATAAAAATGAATCCTTTAAGTAACTCTGGAAGTTTGAGGTTATAATTATTACCTGCTTCAGAAAACTGAAAGTTTCATTTTTACATCTCACTTAACTACATGTGTTTCCTAAGACATGTAAAAGCTTTGTTCCCTCAGTGCTTCATATTTTAATACTAGCATAATGAAGGTGTCCAAAGAATTGACAGTCATAAATATCTGAAACTAAAACAACAGAAGAATTTGGAAGAGATAATTTGTAGAATGGGCTCCAACAGCCACTGATATGTCATAGTAGTTCTATCAATAATATTTGTACCAGAAAAGCACAAATATTAATCAAAAAATATAAATAGTCACAATATACAAATTTCTAAATTTGACTTTAGCAATCTGACTTTGCCATGTCACTCAGGGTAGACTTCGATTTTGGATAAGTAGATGAACGATGTTGTCATGTGAATTAGGTAACAAACATCACTCTAAACTTTCCACAATCTGGACTCATCTTAGTATTTTTTAATCACTTAAATAAAAGCAAGACAAAATGTAAATAAACAGGAATTGTTGAAATAAGGCACGCATTGCAAAACAGCATACATAACTTGTAGTAATGGTGTTAGTAAAATTCAAAAACTATGACACTTTCAGGAAGATTGGCTGTAATCGGTGGCTCAACAGCGTGGCAATGACATTGACTATAGAAATGAGGAGGTGGAAGAGGGGAAAACATAAACTCCGTGAGGCAGGAGTTCTATCTTGCGGATCACTATGTCCCCTGAGCTTAGGATAGTGGTGCTTAATGACTATTTGTTTAATTAATATATAAAAATATTCACATCAAATTCAGGCAACGCTTCTTGTTTTAGGTTTGGAGTTGTACCATGGTTATGTAAAATGTGAAATTAGGGGAAGTTGGGTAAAGAATATATAAGAACTCCCTGTGTTACCTTTGCAACTCTTCTGTAAATTAAAAACTGTTTCAAAATAAAAAGTTTTTTTAAAGTTTCTCTATGGAAAATCATGAGATGGGATGGGATAGTGAGGGAAGGGCTGCCTGCCCTGGACCCTTCTCTGAAGGCTTTGTGATAGTGGTAGCATCTTTTCAAGAAAATCCCAGAAGCAGCCAAAGGAGCAATAAGAAGTGAAAGTAAAAAGAAATGTCAATAAACTGTGTTCATTCTCTGAGGATGTTCAGAATATGAAGGGAAAGGTTTAGTTTTTGCGGTGAAATAAGATGGTGGATTCAACTACTTTATTATTTATTAATATATTTGGGTATTAATGTAAAGATGGCTCTCAAAGGCTAAGAAATCAGAGATACTCAGGTTATATCATAATTGGTAATTTGGGCTCTACTCTGTAGTGTAGCTTTTTGTTTTACTAAATGTAGGAAGAGTCAGCTTTATTTACAAAAGAAAGAATAAAAGGAAGGCAGAGAAGGAGGGAGAGAGAGAGAAAGAGAGGAAGGGTGGGAGAAAGGAAAGAAAGAGGGAAAGAGGGAGAGGGGAGAGAAACACTATAGACAGAAGTTATCTCCCTAATAAATGACACACTCAGTCCTTAAATCAGAGCTGAGGAGATAACAGAAGTGGTCATCTAGAGGTGGATGGACCTAGAGTCTGTCATACAGAGTGAAGTAAGTCAGAAAGAGAAAAACAAATACTGTATGCTAACACATATATATGGAATCTAAGGAACAAAAAAAAAAACGTCATGAAGAACCTAGGGGCAAGACAGGAATAAAGACGCAGACCTACTAGAGAATGGACTTGAGGATATGGGGGGGGGGGAGGGTAAGCTGCGACAAAGTGAGAGAGTGGCATGGACATATATACACTACCAAACGTAAAACAGATAGCTAGTGGGAAGCAGCCGCATAGCACAGGGAGATCATCTCGGTGGTTTGTGACCACCTAGAGGGGTGGGATAGGGAGGGTGTGAGGGAGGGAGACGCAAGAGGGAAGAGATATGGGAACATATGTATATGTATAACTGATTCACTTTGTTATAAAGGAGAAACTAACACACCATTGTAAAGCAATTATACTGCAATATAGATGTTTGAAAAATAAAAACAAAAGGTCTTGAGCTATAGACCATTCATATAAAGACTTTACAGCTAAATGTGGCTTCAAAAATAATGTTCTAAAAGCAATGATTTTTAAATCATGTAAACATGTGTATGACTTTACAAATATGGTCTGTGGGACTAAGGACGGAGCGTTCTTTGTTGTTAGGAAGTGCTGATGTAAATGACACTAATACCACTGTAGAAGACACTGATGTACTTAGAGCACTGGGCTGCCAGCTTTTATGTTTAATTACTATTTTACAGGCATAGAAATAATTCAATATTTGGATTTACTTGCTTTGTTCACTCTGAAGGGTCATTTTCCACAGTAGTAAGTGCCTTAACCTTAAAAACCAAAGGGGTTTTCTTAATAAACAAACAAAAAATCTACAATGTCATTTTTTAGCACATAACATGCTGTTTTTTCCATCAAATCAGTTGATCTTTCCTTGATGAATGAAATCCCCTTAGGGCTTGATGACACTGACATTTAGAGAATCAGTTTCCAAAGACAATTTACTTCTAGAGATATGAGTTTAGTTCACACTTTACTAGTCTTCCAATTTGTCTAATATTTTCCATTATTATCTGTACTTTACTTTCACCATATCCTCAGACTGCTTAATGAACAAAACAAATATGTCTGTGTATGTTAAAAGTTCTTCTAAACTTTATCCTGATTATACTGAGTGTTTGGGGTGTTTTTGCCAGTTTCTATTTCATTTAAAGCAACATTTATATTATTGTTCAAAAACCTTAGGCTGCACTGATAATACAGAAACTTAATCACTTCAGGGAAATACCTCAGTGTCTCTTAAACAGAGCAGATGAGCTTTTCTAAACAATGGAAGGTAACCCCAAATAAGGAAAGCTTGGCAGCCCAAAAAAAAGACAAACAAATAACCAGAACAGGAAGAAAAATAAACAAAATGTCCACAATGTACAGGATGGCAAATATTATGCAAATCTGAAGAGGGCAGAAAGGATGATTGGAGCTAGTCTACTGTGGATCTGACTTCCCTGGAATGGAAAATTGCTTCACTTACTCTTCCAGGTTATAGGTCTGTACTCAGCTTCTACCTCCCCCACCTCTCCTATTCCTTGCCATCCAAATCACAGTGTGGGTGGGTGGATTTTCCTTGTGGAGACATTGACAATTCCATAAATAAGGAGTAGGAATCTTCATTGGTGTGACAGAGACTGAAGAGAAGGTAGGAACTTCCACGAATGGGATTTACTCTGTATTAGTTCTATCTCACTGTGTAACCGTTACCCCTAAAACCCAATAGCTGCAAACAATGAACGTTCCTTTTCTCACAATATCTGTGAGTCTTGAATCAGGGTCTGACCTCACTGAGTTCCTGTGGCTCAGGCTTTCTCACAGGGAGCAATCCAGATCCTAGCTGTGTTCGTTTCAGGCCTTGAGGAGGAGGTGATCCACGTCCAGGCTCATGAGTGGCTGTTAGGTGAATTCAGCTCCTTGCTGGTTGTTGGACTGAGGGTTTCAGTTCAGTGCTGACTACTGACCTTCCCACATGAGGATCTCCACGGGGCAGCTCCCAACGTGACAGCTGCCTTCACCAGAGAGGGGGAGGGGGGGACGCACAAGCAAGACACAACACAAGTTGGGCTTTTCTGAAATTATAACTTAATTTCAGAAGTGACATCCTGTCATCTTTACCACACTCTGTTCAAGATTCTCTAGAATTATCACTGCCCCGGCAATAAGTTTTATATTGAGATATCAGCTTGGAAGACATCTAAGTTCGTAGTTAAAGCAAATTTGAAATCCAAAGTTTAAAACTTCTCAGAGTAGACTTTTATTTTCTACCCAGAGCTCCAACCAAGAAAGACTGGTATTTTTTCACCTCTATGCTTATGGACAGATTCCTTCTGGTTCTTTCTTCTTCAGACTTTTAAGCATCCAAGTTTTATGTCTGAGTGTCAGTTCTAACTCCCTGCCTTGTATGGGCCTAAGGCTTGATCTTCCATTCATTCCCCCAAAGATTAAAACCTGGCCTTCTGGATTTCTAGAATCGATGTCTGCATTCTCATCCCCACTCCCACCTCCCAGCAGCCATAGCCCAGCTCTGACTTCCAGATCACGTTTTGCTGATTAGTCCCTAGGGATTTCTTTCATTTTTCAGTTAAAGAGATGTTTGTTATGTTTAGCTACCATTTCTAATTGTATCAGGAGTGTTTTCAGATTTTAATGCACCAAAACCTCACTGTAGTAATTTTATCTCCTTGGTAACTAAACTTTTCATTCTGTTTCTTTTTTACTGCTGTTATAAATTCCAAAAGGTTCCCATATATTTTGTATCCAAATGTCCCAAAAGGAAAAAGTTCATTCTGTTCAATATAGAATTCAATATAGAATGTTCTGTGGGGCAGAGTTCATGCCAGGTTCCTCACAATCTGCTTCCATGGGTGTTTCATTTTATTTTATTATTATTATTTTTGGTACAGGTATTTTATTTGGGAGTACATTCCAGAAAGCTGTTACAGGGAAATGTGACATGAAGTAGAAAAAGCCAATAAAAAGCACATTCTCGAGGTCACAGCTCTAGGCAACAGGGACTCAACTCAGCCAGGTCCTCTGATAAATATAAAGAATGCCTCCAAACAGTGTCTATAGAGAGGATGGCTAAGGTACTTATGCTTCAGATCCCAGACTCTCCAACATGAGTGCTCCTGCACCGCCAGGTAATGCCAGCATGTGAGCGAGTTAGCTTCTGCGTCTTTGTCCAGCGCTGTAACTGTTCTAGGTATTTGTCCAGTCAGATGATGGAGAGCTTCTTCCTTGAGGAGTCTGAGACTTTAGTTGCCGTTTTCATACCGAAGTCTGGTTTCTGACAAATGATCTATTACGTCTCCATGTTCTAGGTGGCCTGATTCAGATCTTTATTCCTGAGGGTTGTTAGCATGCGGCTGTTTTGCTTTTGTCAAGCTGTGGAAGATGTAATTTTCCTTTCACTCTTATCAGGCGTGGACGGTCCAAGAGATGCTTCAATAGGTCTCCAAGATCTCCTCACCATTCTGATTATGTAGCAGTGAGTCTAGCTCCTCTCGATAATCAGAGTTAATTTTTCTCTCACTGGCACAGTAACTATTTTCTTTGTCCGCCAGTCTACTGACATATGATGCCCCAAATGACCATGCAGCTATAATAGCTTCAGTTTCAGTGAAAACATTATTGTGTCCAGTGGTGGAATTGTTCCTCTCCTGGGAAATAAGGACTTCTAATTCAGTAGAGACTAAAGTTATAGGGATGGGAAAGACACATTTCCGAGTGGGTCTCTGGGAGTAATGGCAAGAGGACTAATTCTATGCATACCCCTTGATTCCAGACCCATGTATTATAACAATTTGGGACACAACAGTCTTGTGTCGGTGTTTTGGGGCACAGCTCAAAGAATAGCACCACCACGCTACATCCCCAAGCTGGCACCTTCAATAAGCTTTGCAAGGATTCCCTTCAACACTCTATGGGGCTACCTACCACAGGTGATACACTGTACAGTAGAACCAGTGGATCACGCAGACATGCATCCATTGTTGCACAGCTTTTGCCACAAAATGGGCCAGATGTTGATAGTACAAGCTGGGCAACAAGTCCTTCCTTAAAGGGAAATTGAGCAGCACATGTGCACAATCCAGCACTAAGTTACTCAAACTCTGGACCCTGCATGAACAAATTTCATGATCTCTTCCAACTTACATTTCCAAACTGAACTCCCACTACTCTGATTTATTCACTGATAATTTTTCCAGCTGGACCATAATATGTTTCGTTGCCAGTATACATCTCATTTGTTAAGGATTCTAGGGTCATGCTGTTTCCACTGTTTGGTCTGCCTTTGCTTTCAACTCCGCGTGGTGAAATAAAATATGTCTTACAAGGACTGGTGAAATGCTATCTCACCTGCCAAGCTTTTTCTAATCCCTCTGTCCCAAATCATTCTTCTGTATTTTCCCACAGACCTCCCCACACCAAAAAGTTGCATTATTTATCTTCTCTGAAAATCCATAACTCCTTATCTATACCTCTGCAATACCAGCACCTGTTACTGTTAGCTGTGCAACCCAATTAAAACGTTGGCCCATGGGTGTTTCATTTTACTCTGTAGCCTTTGGCTTAGATAGAGACTTTTGGCCCAATCTGTTGTAGACCAGCTTAGCCAGACAAAGAATGAGGCACTGTAGATAGGGAATCACTTTTTTTTTTCTTTACATCTTTATTGGAGTATAATTGCTTTACAATGGTGTGTTATTTTCTGCTTTATAACAAAGTGAATCAATTATACATATACATATGTTCCCATATCTCTTCCCTCTTGCATCTCCCTCCCCCACCCCTCCCTATCCCACCCATCTAGGTGGTCACAAATCACCGAGCTGATCTCCCCGTGCTATGGGGCTGCTTCCCACTAGCTATCTATTTTACCTTTGGTACTGTATATATGTCCATGCCTCTCTCTCGCTTTGTCACAGCTTACCCTTCCCCCTTCCCATGTCCTAGTAGGATATGGGAAGTCCATTCTCTAGTAGGTCTGTGTCTTTATTCCCGTCTTACCCCTAGGCTCTTCATGACATTTTTTTTTCTTAAATTCCATATATATGTGTTAGCATATGGTATTTGTCTTTCTCTTTCTGACTTACTTCACTCTCTATGACAGACTTTAGGTCCATCCACCTCATTACAATTAGCTCAATTTCATTTCTTTTTATGGCTGAGTAATATTCCATTGTATATATGTGCCACATCTTCTTTATCCATTCATCCGATGATGGACACTTAGGTTGTTTCCATCTCCGGGCTATTGTAAATAGAGCTGCAATGAACATTTTGGTACATGACTCTTTTTGAATTATGCTTTTCTCAGGGTATATGCCCAGTAGTGGGATTGCTCGGTCATACGGTAGTTCTATTTATAGTTTTCTAAGGAACTTTGATATTGTTCTCCATAGTAGCTGTACCAATTCACATTCCCACCAGCAGTGCAAGAGTGTTTCCTTTTCTCCACACTCTCTTCAGCATTTATTGTTTCTACATTTTTTATGATGGCCATTCTGACTGGTGTGAGATGATATCTCATTGTAGTTTTGATTTGCATTTCTCTAATGATTAATGATGTTGAGCATTCTTTCATGTGTTTGTTGGCAGTCTGTATATCTTCTTTGGAGAAATGTCTGTTTACGTCTTCTGCCCAAGGATTGGGTTGTTTGTTTTTTTGTTATTGAGCTGCATGAGCTGCTTATAAATTTTGGAAATTAATCCTTTGTCAATTGCTTCATTTGCAAATATTTTCTACCATTCTGAGGGTTGTCTTTTGGTCTTCTTTATGGTTTCCTTTGTTGTGCAAAAGCTTTGAAGTTTCATTAGATCCCATTTGTTTATTTTTGTTTTTATTTCCATTTCTCTAGGAGGTGGGTCAAAAAGGATCTTGCTGTGATTTATGTCATAGAGTGTTCTGCCTATGTTTTCCTCTAAGAGTTTGATAGTGTCTGACCTTACATTTAGGTCTTTAATCCATTTTGAGCTTATTTTTGTGTATGGTGTTAGGGAGTGATCTAATCTCATACTTCTACATGTACCTGTCCAGTTTTCCCAGCACCACTTTTTGAAGAGGCTGTCCTTTCTCCACTGTACATTCCTGCCACCTTTATCAAAGATAAGGTGACCATATGTGTATGGGTTTATCTATGGGCTTTCTATCCTGTTCCATTGATCTATCTTTCTGTTTTTGTGCCAGTACCATACTGTCTTGATTACTGTTGCTTTGTAGTATAGTCTGAAGTCAGGGAGCCTGATTCCTCCAGCTTCATTTTTCGTTCTCAAGATTGCTTTGGCTATTTGGGGTCTTTTGTGTTTCCATACAAATTGTGAAATTTTTT
>NW_020176110.1:0-1425 GCF_003031525.2 Neophocaena asiaeorientalis asiaeorientalis | reverse complement strand
GGTAGGTTTATTCCTAGATATTTTATTATTTTTAGTTCAATGGTAAATGGGAGTGTTTTCTTGATTTCACTTTCAGATTTTTCATCATTGGTGTATTGGAGTGCCAGAGATTTCTGTGCATTAATTTTGTATCCTGCTACTTTACCAAATTCATTGATTAGCTATAGTAGTTTTCTGGTAGCATCTTTAGGATTCTCTATGTATAGCATCATGTCATCTGCAAACAGTGACAGCTTTACTTCTTCTTTTCCGATTTGGATTCCTTTTATTTCCTTTTCTTCTCTGATTGCTGTGGCTAAAACTTCCAAAACTATGTTGAATAAGAGTGGTGAGAGTGGGCAACCTTGTCTTGTTCCTGATCTTAGTGGAAATGCTTTCAGTTTTTCACCATTGAGGATGATGTTTGCTGTGGGCTTCTCATATATGGCCTTTATTATGTTGAGGAAAGTTCCCTCTATGCCTACTTTCTGCATGGTTTTTATCATAAATGGGTGTTGAATTTTGTCGAAAGCTTTCTCTGCATCTATTGAGATGATCATATGGTTTTTCTCCTTCAATTTGTTAATATGGTTTATCACATTGATAGATTTGCGTATATTGAAGAATCCTTGCATTCCTGGAATAAACCCCACTTGATCATGGTGTATGATCCTTTTAATGTGCTGTTAGGGAATCAGTTTTAAACAACTTTTCTAGAAAGGGAATCTTGGTACAACAAACATTGAGACTTTCTGAGAATTTCCACTATAATTTAGTGCTTATTTAACTGATGCTCTTTAATTAATTAGTGTGTATTTTTCTTATCTCAATAAGCAGGATTTTGCCAGGAGTTATCTTTTATCCACATCATTACATTAATTGTTGATAGGCATATTTTTATGGACTGACCAAATAGGTAGGAAGAATATAAGGGAGTGTAATGAGTTCAAGACAAGTTAAAATTAGTTGTGTAAAGACAATAGGGCTTGGAGAAGTTGAAGCTGGGTTATTTAAGCAAAAGGGTACACAATTATAAGAAGATGGAAGGAGGAAGGAGAGAAAAATACTAAATGTATAGGAAAAATATGGTCTTATGTTAAAAATAAGAAGAAGAAGAAAATTCCAGTCAATTATCTGAAGGGGATTACAGGAAATAATCATATAAAAATGCACTACAGAAAGAAAAAGAGGCGGAAAAATTGCTTGAATAAGGAGGTAAAGGAGTACATATGATTTACACCCCCAAAATGCAGCAAGTCCTAATGCAAAATATTTTGTAGAGAAAAATAATTGGATATAAAATAATTTTTATAAATATTTTATCTGGAAAAAGTAAATATCCTTGATAAATGAAGCAGAGGTTCCCCCAATTTAATTTTCTATGAAGCTAGAAAAAAATGCCTAAAACTATTCTGAATAAATTAAGTATGACAGTGGATTGGAGAG
>NW_020176109.1:0-587 GCF_003031525.2 Neophocaena asiaeorientalis asiaeorientalis | reverse complement strand
CTAACACATACGCTCACCCTAAACCATTATCGTAACTTAACCTGACCCCTAAAACGTCCCCGTCCCGTAACCCTAACCCTAACCCTAACCCTAACTCTAACCCTTACCTGAAGCCTTACCCTAACCCGTCCCCTAATCCTAAACCGTACGCTAACACTAACTCCTACTCTAACACGTACGCTAACCCTCAACAGTTGTCGGACCCTAACCTGTCCCCTAAATAGTCCCCGTCCCCGTCCCCTAACCCTAACCCTAACCCTAACCCTTACCTGAAGCCTTACCCTAACCCGTCCCCTAATCCTAAACCGTACGCTAACACTAACTCCTACTCTAACACGTACGCTAACCCTCAACAGTTGTCGGACCCTAACCTGTCCCCTAAATAGTCCCCGTCCCCGTCCCCTAACCCTAACCCTAACCCTAACCCTTACCTGAAGCCTTACCCTAACCCGTCCCCTAATCCTAACCCGTACGCTAACACTAACCCATACCCTAAAACTTACGCTCACCCTAAACATTTATCGTACCCTATTCTGTCCCCTAAATAGTCCCCGTCCCCTAACCCTAACCTTAACCCTAACCCTAAC
>NW_020176108.1:0-255 GCF_003031525.2 Neophocaena asiaeorientalis asiaeorientalis | reverse complement strand
TTTGTAAACTAATAAGGTCTTAAAAGTGAGGAATTAAGTCTAATTAAATTTAATTATTTATTGTAAAGAGCAGAATAGCATACATAAACAGGTGCCTAAGGAAAACTTGTACTATAATATGGAACTCTCATGAATACATTTTTTTTTCTTCTAATGGTATGATAGTAGGCCATTTGATTATTTCTATTCTTATGACTTTAACTTTAGAACAATGAAATTTTAAAAAGTATTTTTCTTTATTTGATGCGGGTGGGA
>NW_020176107.1:0-396 GCF_003031525.2 Neophocaena asiaeorientalis asiaeorientalis | reverse complement strand
CCTAACCTGTCCCCTAAACTGTCCCCGTTCCCGTCCCCTACGCCTAACCCTAACACTTACCCTAAGCCTTACTCTAACGCGTCCCCTAATCCTAAACCGTACGCTAACACTAACCCGTACCCTAACACGTACGATCACCGAAAAACGTTGCCGTACACTAATCTGTCCCCTAAACCGTCCCCGTCCCCTAACCGTTACCCTAACCCTATCCCTAACCCTAACCCTTACCCTAAGCCTTACTCTAACGCGTCCCCTAATCCTAACCCGTACGCTAACAATAACCCATACACTACCACGTACGCTCACCCTAAACCGTTGTCATACCCAAAACTCTCCCCTAAACCGTCCCCGTCCCCTAACCGTTACCCTAACCCTAACCCTAACCCTAACCCTTAC
>NW_020176106.1:0-292 GCF_003031525.2 Neophocaena asiaeorientalis asiaeorientalis | reverse complement strand
CCTATCAAACTACCACTGGCATTTTTCACAGATCTAGAACACAAAATTTCGTAATTTGTATGGAAACACAGAAGACCCCGAATATCAAAGCAATCTTGAGAGCAAAAAAAGGAGCTGGAGGAATCAGGCTCCCTGACTTCAGACTATACTACAAAGCAACAGTAATCAAGGCAGTATGGTACTGGCACAAAAACAGAAAGATAGATCAATGGAACAGGAAAGAAACCCAGAGATAAACCCATGCACATATTGACATCTTATCTTTGATAAAGGTGGCAGGAATGTACAGTGG
>NW_020176105.1:0-4774 GCF_003031525.2 Neophocaena asiaeorientalis asiaeorientalis | reverse complement strand
AACAGTCCCCATTCCCTAACCCTAACCCTAAACCTAACCCTTACCATAACGCTTACACGAAGCCTTACCCTAACCCGTTCCCTAAACCTAACGCGTACGCTAAAACTAACCCATACCCTAACACGAACGCTCACCCTAAACCGTTGTCCCCTATCCTGTCCCCTAATCCGTTCCCGTCCCCTAACCCTAACCCTAACCCTCACCCGAAGCATTACCCTTACTCGTCCCCTAATCCTAACCCGTACGGTAACACTACCCCGTACCCTAACTCGTACGCTCAACCTAAACCGTTGTGGTATCCTAACCTGTCCCCTAAACAGGCCCCATTCCCTAACCCTAACCCTAAACCTAACCCTAACCCTCACCCGAAGCATTACCCTTACTCGTCCCCTAATCCTAACCTGTACGGTAACACTACCCCGTACCCTAACTCGTACGCTCAACCTAAACCGTTGTGGTATCCTAACCTGTCCCCTAAACCGTTCCCGTCCCCTAACCCTAACCCTAACCCTAACCCTCACCCGAAGCATTACCCTTACTCGTCCCCTAATCCTAACCTGTACGGTAACACTACCCCGTACCCTAACTCGTACGCTCAACCTAAACCGTTGTGGTATCCTAACCTGTCCCCTAAACCGTTCCCGTCCCCTAACCCTAACCCTAACCCTAACCCTCACCCGAAGCATTACCCTTACTCGTCCCCTAATCCTAACCTGTACGGTAACACTACCCCGTACCCTAACTCGTACGCTCAACCTAAACCGTTGTGGTATCCTAACCTGTCCCCTAAACCGTTCCCGTCCCCTAACCCTAACCCTAACCCTAACCCTCACCCGAAGCATTACCCTTACTCGTCCCCTAATCCTAACCTGTACGGTAACACTACCCCGTACCCTAACTCGTACGCTCAACCTAAACCGTTGTGGTATCCTAACCTGTCCCCTAAACCGTTCCCGTCCCCTAACCCTAACCCTAACCCTAACCCTCACCCGAAGCATTACCCTTACTCGTCCCCTAATCCTAACCTGTACGGTAACACTACCCCGTACCCTAACTCGTACGCTCAACCTAAACCGTTGTGGTATCCTAACCTGTCCCCTAAACCGTTCCCGTCCCCTAACCCTAACCCTAACCCTAACCCTCACCCGAAGCATTACCCTTACTCGTCCCCTAATCCTAACCTGTACGGTAACACTACCCCGTACCCTAACTCGTACGCTCAACCTAAACCGTTGTGGTATCCTAACCTGTCCCCTAAACCGTTCCCGTCCCCTAACCCTAACCCTAACCCTAACCCTCACCCGAAGCATTACCCTTACTCGTCCCCTAATCCTAACCTGTACGGTAACACTACCCCGTACCCTAACTCGTACGCTCAACCTAAACCGTTGTGGTATCCTAACCTGTCCCCTAAACCGTTCCCGTCCCCTAACCCTAACCCTAACCCTAACCCTCACCCGAAGCATTACCCTTACTCGTCCCCTAATCCTAACCTGTACGGTAACACTACCCCGTACCCTAACTCGTACGCTCAACCTAAACCGTTGTGGTATCCTAACCTGTCCCCTAAACCGTTCCCGTCCCCTAACCCTAACCCTAACCCTAACCCTCACCCGAAGCATTACCCTTACTCGTCCCCTAATCCTAACCTGTACGGTAACACTACCCCGTACCCTAACTCGTACGCTCAACCTAAACCGTTGTGGTATCCTAACCTGTCCCCTAAACCGTTCCCGTCCCCTAACCCTAACCCTAACCCTAACCCTCACCCGAAGCATTACCCTTACTCGTCCCCTAATCCTAACCTGTACGGTAACACTACCCCGTACCCTAACTCGTACGCTCAACCTAAACCGTTGTGGTATCCTAACCTGTCCCCTAAACCGTTCCCGTCCCCTAACCCTAACCCTAACCCTAACCCTCACCCGAAGCATTACCCTTACTCGTCCCCTAATCCTAACCTGTACGGTAACACTACCCCGTACCCTAACTCGTACGCTCAACCTAAACCGTTGTGGTATCCTAACCTGTCCCCTAAACCGTTCCCGTCCCCTAACCCTAACCCTAACCCTAACCCTCACCCGAAGCATTACCCTTACTCGTCCCCTAATCCTAACCTGTACGGTAACACTACCCCGTACCCTAACTCGTACGCTCAACCTAAACCGTTGTGGTATCCTAACCTGTCCCCTAAACCGTTCCCGTCCCCTAACCCTAACCCTAACCCTAACCCTCACCCGAAGCATTACCCTTACTCGTCCCCTAATCCTAACCTGTACGGTAACACTACCCCGTACCCTAACTCGTACGCTCAACCTAAACCGTTGTGGTATCCTAACCTGTCCCCTAAACCGTTCCCGTCCCCTAACCCTAACCCTAACCCTAACCCTCACCCGAAGCATTACCCTTACTCGTCCCCTAATCCTAACCTGTACGGTAACACTACCCCGTACCCTAACTCGTACGCTCAACCTAAACCGTTGTGGTATCCTAACCTGTCCCCTAAACCGTTCCCGTCCCCTAACCCTAACCCTAACCCTAACCCTCACCCGAAGCATTACCCTTACTCGTCCCCTAATCCTAACCTGTACGGTAACACTACCCCGTACCCTAACTCGTACGCTCAACCTAAACCGTTGTGGTATCCTAACCTGTCCCCTAAACCGTTCCCGTCCCCTAACCCTAACCCTAACCCTAACCCTCACCCGAAGCATTACCCTTACTCGTCCCCTAATCCTAACCTGTACGGTAACACTACCCCGTACCCTAACTCGTACGCTCAACCTAAACCGTTGTGGTATCCTAACCTGTCCCCTAAACCGTTCCCGTCCCCTAACCCTAACCCTAACCCTAACCCTCACCCGAAGCATTACCCTTACTCGTCCCCTAATCCTAACCTGTACGGTAACACTACCCCGTACCCTAACTCGTACGCTCAACCTAAACCGTTGTGGTATCCTAACCTGTCCCCTAAACCGTTCCCGTCCCCTAACCCTAACCCTAACCCTAACCCTCACCCGAAGCATTACCCTTACTCGTCCCCTAATCCTAACCTGTACGGTAACACTACCCCGTACCCTAACTCGTACGCTCAACCTAAACCGTTGTGGTATCCTAACCTGTCCCCTAAACCGTTCCCGTCCCCTAACCCTAACCCTAACCCTAACCCTCACCCGAAGCATTACCCTTACTCGTCCCCTAATCCTAACCTGTACGGTAACACTACCCCGTACCCTAACTCGTACGCTCAACCTAAACCGTTGTGGTATCCTAACCTGTCCCCTAAACCGTTCCCGTCCCCTAACCCTAACCCTAACCCTAACCCTCACCCGAAGCATTACCCTTACTCGTCCCCTAATCCTAACCTGTACGGTAACACTACCCCGTACCCTAACTCGTACGCTCAACCTAAACCGTTGTGGTATCCTAACCTGTCCCCTAAACCGTTCCCGTCCCCTAACCCTAACCCTAACCCTAACCCTCACCCGAAGCATTACCCTTACTCGTCCCCTAATCCTAACCTGTACGGTAACACTACCCCGTACCCTAACTCGTACGCTCAACCTAAACCGTTGTGGTATCCTAACCTGTCCCCTAAACCGTTCCCGTCCCCTAACCCTAACCCTAACCCTAACCCTCACCCGAAGCATTACCCTTACTCGTCCCCTAATCCTAACCTGTACGGTAACACTACCCCGTACCCTAACTCGTACGCTCAACCTAAACCGTTGTGGTATCCTAACCTGTCCCCTAAACCGTTCCCGTCCCCTAACCCTAACCCTAACCCTAACCCTCACCCGAAGCATTACCCTTACTCGTCCCCTAATCCTAACCTGTACGGTAACACTACCCCGTACCCTAACTCGTACGCTCAACCTAAACCGTTGTGGTATCCTAACCTGTCCCCTAAACCGTTCCCGTCCCCTAACCCTAACCCTAACCCTAACCCTCACCCGAAGCATTACCCTTACTCGTCCCCTAATCCTAACCTGTACGGTAACACTACCCCGTACCCTAACTCGTACGCTCAACCTAAACCGTTGTGGTATCCTAACCTGTCCCCTAAACCGTTCCCGTCCCCTAACCCTAACCCTAACCCTAACCCTCACCCGAAGCATTACCCTTACTCGTCCCCTAATCCTAACCTGTACGGTAACACTACCCCGTACCCTAACTCGTACGCTCAACCTAAACCGTTGTGGTATCCTAACCTGTCCCCTAAACCGTTCCCGTCCCCTAACCCTAACCCTAACCCTAACCCTCACCCGAAGCATTACCCTTACTCGTCCCCTAATCCTAACCTGTACGGTAACACTACCCCGTACCCTAACTCGTACGCTCAACCTAAACCGTTGTGGTATCCTAACCTGTCCCCTAAACCGTTCCCGTCCCCTAACCCTAACCCTAACCCTAACCCTCACCCGAAGCATTACCCTTACTCGTCCCCTAATCCTAACCTGTACGGTAACACTACCCCGTACCCTAACTCGTACGCTCAACCTAAACCGTTGTGGTATCCTAACCTGTCCCCTAAACCGTTCCCGTCCCCTAACCCTAACCCTAACCCTAACCCTCACCCGAAGCATTACCCTTACTCGTCCCCTAATCCTAACCTGTACGGTAACACTACCCCGTACCCTAACACGTACGCTCACCCTAAACCATTGTCGTACCCTAACATGTACCCTAAACCATCCCTTTCCCCTAATCCTACCCCTAACACTTATGCGAACACTTACCCTAACCCATCCCCTATTCCTAGCCCATACGGTGA
>NW_020176104.1:0-857 GCF_003031525.2 Neophocaena asiaeorientalis asiaeorientalis | reverse complement strand
ATTTTTCAGAACATTCCATCCAACAACAGCAGAATACACATCTTCTCCAGCACACACAGAACATCTTCCAGGATAGACCATGTGATGGGCCACAAAACAAGTTTTAACAAATGTAAGAAGATTAATATCATACCAAGAACCTTTTCTGACCATAATGGTATGAAACTAGAAATGAATAACAGAAGAAAAGTTGGAAAATTCACAAATATGTGGAAATGAAGTGACACATTTCTGAACAAACAGGGAGTCATAGAAGAAATTTAAATATCTTGAAACAAATGAAAATGGAAACATATATCAAAACCGATGAGGTACTGAAAAAGCGGTTCTAAGAGGCAAGTTTATTGCAATAAATGCCAACATTATGCAAAAAGAAAGATCTCAAATAAACAAACACCTCAAGGAAATAAGTACAAATTAAGACCAAAATTTCTAAAAAAGGAAGGATATAACAAAGAGTAGAAATAAATGAAGTAGAGACCAGAAAAAAAAAAGAAAAGATCAAAGAACCTAACAGCTAGATTTTCAAAACGATAAACAAAATTGAGAGGCTTTAGCAGGGCCAACTAAGAATAAAACAGAAAATACTCAAATAAATAAAATTGGAAAAGAGAAAACATTACAATTGATACCACAGAAATACAAAGATCCTAAGAGACTAATGTGAACAATTTTATGACAACAAATTGATAAATTCTGAGAACATACAACCAACCAAGGCTGAATAACGAAGAAATAGAATATCTGAACAGACGAATAACAGGCAAGGAGATTGAATCAGTAATCAAAAGCTTCCTAACGCAAAAAAGCCCAGGACCACATGGTTTCACTGATAAATTCTACTAGATATTTAAAGA
>NW_020176103.1:0-240 GCF_003031525.2 Neophocaena asiaeorientalis asiaeorientalis | reverse complement strand
TTGGGGGTTTTTTGTTCTTCTTTCTCTCATTGCTTTAGGTACAAGGTTAGGTTGTTTATTTGAGATGTATTCTGTTTCTTAAGGTAGGATTGTATTGCTATAAACTTCCCTCTGAGAACTGCTTTTGCTACATCCCATAGGTTTTGGGTCGTTGTGTCTCCATTGTCATTTTTCTCTAGGCATTATTTTATTTCCTCTCTGATTTCTTCAGTGATCACTCCGTTATTAAGTAGTGTATTG
>NW_020176102.1:0-210 GCF_003031525.2 Neophocaena asiaeorientalis asiaeorientalis | reverse complement strand
ACACTATAAAACTCTTAGAGGAAAACATAGGCAGAATGCTCCGTAACATAAATCACAGCAAGATCCTTTTTGACCTCCCTCCTAGAGAAATGGAAATAAAAACAAAAATAAACAAATGGGACCTAATAAAACTTAAAAGCTTTAGCACAGCAAAGGAAATCATAAATAGGACCAAAAGAAAACCCTCAGAAGGGGAGAAAATATTTGCAA
>NW_020176101.1:0-680 GCF_003031525.2 Neophocaena asiaeorientalis asiaeorientalis | reverse complement strand
TAGGGTAAGGCTTCGGGTAAGTGTTAGGGCTAGGGTTAGGGATAGGTTTAGGGATATGGGACGGGGACGGTTTAGGGGACAGGTTAGGATACGACAACGGTTTAGGGTGAGTGTACGTGTTAGGGTACGGGTTAGGGTAAGGCTTCGGGTAAGAGTTAGGGCTAGGGTTAGGGATAGGGGACAGGGACGGTTTAGGGGACAGGTTAGGATACAACAACGGTTTAGAGTGAGCGTAAGTGTTATGGTACGGGTAAGTGTTAGCATATGGGTTAGGATTAGGGGATGGGTTAGGGTAAGGCTTCGGGTAAGGGTTAGGGTTAGGGTTAGGTTTAGGGTTAGGGGACGGGGACGGTTTAGGGGACAGGTTAGGGTACGACAACGGTTTAGGGTGAGCGTACGTGTTAGGGTACGGGTTAGTGTTAGCGTACGGGTTAGGTTTAGGGGGCAGTTTAGGATAAGGCTTCGGGTAAGGGTGAGGGTTCGGGTTAGGGTTAGGGTTAGGGTTAGGGGACGGGGACGGTTTAGCGGACAGGTTAGGGTACGCCAACGGTTTAGGGTGAGCGTACGTGTTAGGGTACGGGTTAGTGTTAGCGTACGGGTTAGGTTTAGGGGGCAGTTTAGGATAAGGCTTCGGGTAAGGGTGAGGGTTCGGGTTAGGTTTAGGGTTAGGGTTAGGGGAC
>NW_020176100.1:0-440 GCF_003031525.2 Neophocaena asiaeorientalis asiaeorientalis | reverse complement strand
TGTGCTCTGCAACGGGAGAGGCCGCAACAGTGAAAGGCCCGGGTACGCAAAAAAAAAGAAAAAAAAGAAAACTACTGTGGAGTTAGACCCTGCATTCTAAGTGACCTAGATTATTTTGCTTAGGTTACTGTTCCTGAGGTTTACACTGAATTCTAATATCCACATGCATATATATGTAAGAGAGGAACAGGAGAGAGAAAAGATAAACTCTGCACACCATACAATTTATTGTTAGTTTAAGCCAGATTTCATTTTATGTTAAAGACAATGTAGGGTTCAAATTAAATGTTAATAGTACCAGTTCATAAAGTTCTGAATTAATAGACCAAATAAGTCTGAGTATCAAATACATGAGCTTTTCCAATAATAGACAATGGCATGAGCCATGTACCTTTTTCTCAAGGTATCAGTTATCTGGCTTTAATTGTGAATCCCATCAG
>NW_020176099.1:0-236 GCF_003031525.2 Neophocaena asiaeorientalis asiaeorientalis | reverse complement strand
GCCCCCGCCCGAGCCCCGCCGGTGTGGCACACGTCGTCTGGGCGCCACAAGGCGGAGATTTCGGGACTCAGGCCGAGGCCGGAGGCTTGCTGGGAGGATCGCGGGCCAGTGGCCCTCATCCCCGCCTCGGCATCCGCCGCTGACATCGCCTGAGAAGTCTGGGGATAGTAGAGCTCCGACAGGCGGGCTCCGGTCGCTGGCAGCGCCTGGGAGGGCCAGGTCGGAGAGAGGAAGCT
>NW_020176098.1:0-205 GCF_003031525.2 Neophocaena asiaeorientalis asiaeorientalis | reverse complement strand
TTAGGGTTCTTAGGGTAAAGGTTAGAGTTGGGTTTAAGCACTTTTGGCCCTCATTGCCCTCCCCCCTCCTTCTCTGTGAAGCCTCCAGAATGGATAGGACTTGCCCAGGGTCAAACAGGAGTCAGGGAACTGAGGTCAACAACTGTTTTTCTGGCCTCCCTTCGCCCAGTCCTGGGCTCTGAGAGAAGAATGAAATGTCTGTTCT
>NW_020176097.1:0-247 GCF_003031525.2 Neophocaena asiaeorientalis asiaeorientalis | reverse complement strand
TGTTAGTATCCTTACCAGGTTTCAGAACCTAAGTATCCGGATTTGCTTGCCAGGACGCTACTCTGAGCTTGACACTGCCAGAAAGCAGGAGAAGTAGAACTTATAATATAGACATTTTTTTTGTCTGTTAGAAAACAGTATGGCTATTACCATTGTAATCTTCAGTGTCTTACTTTGCTTATGCAGTTCTCACGCTATTACCTAGGGTTCACATATAGCTCAGTCCAACCGGTAAATTTAAAGAGTC
>NW_020176096.1:0-219 GCF_003031525.2 Neophocaena asiaeorientalis asiaeorientalis | reverse complement strand
TCCATGCCTCTCCCTAGCTTTGTCACAGCTTACCCTTCCCCTTCCCCGTATCCTAAAGTACATTCTCTAGTAAGTCTGTGTCTTTATTCCTGTCTTACACGTAGGTTCTTCATGACATTTTTTTCCTTAAATTCCATATATATGTGTTAGCAGACAGTATTTGTCTCTCTCTCTCTTTCTTAGTTCACTCTGTATGACAGACTCTAGGTCTATCCACCT
>NW_020176095.1:0-213 GCF_003031525.2 Neophocaena asiaeorientalis asiaeorientalis | reverse complement strand
AGGAAGCCTCCGTTTCCAGCAGGACAAAGCAGCATATTACCTGTTAGACCCAAACAGTCTGTGAGAGATTCCAACTCGCCCAAGAACCGCCAAGAGTCGAGAATCATTGCAACACGCAAGAGGTTTATTAGGATCCGATGCACCGGTGTTCCCTGAACCTCTGCAGGAGGCTGATGGGAACCCCTAAAAGCGGAATCACATACTTTTTATAGG
>NW_020176094.1:0-231 GCF_003031525.2 Neophocaena asiaeorientalis asiaeorientalis | reverse complement strand
TTGTACGTATAGGCCACATGAGTTTCATCCACACATCTGTCGAGGGACGCTTAGGTTGCTTCCACGTTTGGCTCTCGTATATAGAGCTGCAATCAACATTGTGGTACATGACTCTTTTTGAATTATTGTTTTCTCAGGTTTTATGACATGTAGTCAGATTGTTGTGTCGTATGGTATTTCTATTTTGACATTTTTAAGGAACCTCCATATTGTTCTCCATAGTGGCAGTAT
>NW_020176093.1:0-710 GCF_003031525.2 Neophocaena asiaeorientalis asiaeorientalis | reverse complement strand
GGTAAGTGTTAGCGTTAGGGTTAGGCTTAGGGTTAGGGGACAGGGTCGGGGACGGTTTAGGGGATCGGTTAGGGTTAGGGTTAGGGGTAGGGTTAGGGGAAGGGGATGGGTTAGGAGACAGGTTAGGGGACGACAACAGTTTAGGGTGAGCGTACGTGTTAGGGTATGGGTTAGTGTTAGCGTGCGGGTTAGGATTAGGGGACGGGTTAGGGTAAGGCTTTGGGTAAGTGTGAGCGTTAGGGTTAGGCTTAGGGTTAGGGGACAGGGTCGGGGACGGGTTAGGGGATCGGTTAGGGTTAGGGGTAGGGTTAGGGGAAGGGGATGGGTTAGGAGACAGGTTAGGGGACGACAACAGTTTAGGGTGAGCGTACGTGTTAGGGTATGGGTTAGTGTTAGCGTGCGGGTTAGGATTAGGGGACGGGTTAGGGTAAGGCTTTGGGTAAGTGTGAGCGTTAGGGTTAGGCTTAGGGTTAGGGGACAGGGTCGGGGACGGGTTAGGGGATCGGTTAGGGTTAGGGGTAGGGTTAGGGGAAGGGGATGGGTTAGGAGACAGGTTAGGGGACGACAACAGTTTAGGGTGAGCGTACGTGTTAGGGAACGGGTTAGTGTTAGCATACGGGTTGGGATTAGGGGACGGGTTCGGATAATGCTTCAGATAAGGTTTAGGGATAGAGTTAGGGTTAGGGTTAGGGTTATGGGATGGGGACGGT
>NW_020176092.1:0-359 GCF_003031525.2 Neophocaena asiaeorientalis asiaeorientalis | reverse complement strand
TCAACACCCATTTATGATAAAAACTCTCCAGAAAGCAGGCAGAGAGGGAATCTACCTCAACATAATAAAGGCAATATACGACAAACCCACAGCAAACATCATTCTCAATGGTGAAAAACTGAAAGCATTTCCTCTAAGATTAGGAATGAGACAAGGATGTCCACTCTCACCACTATTATTCAACATAGTTTTGGAAGTCCTAGCCATGGCAATCAGAGAAGAAAAAGAAATAAAAGGAATACAAATTGGAAAAGAAGAAGTAAAACTGTCACTCTTGGCAGATGACATGATATTATACATAGAGAATCCTAAAAGTGTCAACAGAAAACTACTAGAGCTAATCAATGAATTTGGTAAAG
>NW_020176091.1:0-246 GCF_003031525.2 Neophocaena asiaeorientalis asiaeorientalis | reverse complement strand
TCCAATTTGGATTCCTTTTATTTCTTTTTCATCTCTGATTGACGTGACTAAAACTTCCAAACTATGTTGAATAATAGTGGTGAGAGGGGGCACCCTTGTCTTGTTCCTGATCTTAGAGGAAATGCTTTCAGTTTATCACCATTGAGAATGATATTGGCTGTGGGTTTGTCATATATGCCCTTTATTAGGTTGAGGTAGGTTCTCGCTATGCCCACTTTCTGAAGAGTTTTTATCATAAGTGGGTGT
>NW_020176090.1:0-256 GCF_003031525.2 Neophocaena asiaeorientalis asiaeorientalis | reverse complement strand
AGAAAAACAAATACCGTATGTTAACACATATATATGGAATCCAAGAAAAAAAATGACCATGAAGAACCTAGGGGTAAGACGGGAATAAAGACACAGACCTACTAGGGAATGGACTTGAGGATATGGGGAGGGGGAAGGGTAAGCTGTGACAAAGTGAGAGAGTGGCATGGACACATATATACTACCAAACATAAAATAGATTGCTAGTGGAAAGGAGCCACATAGCACAGGGAGATCAGCTCAGTGCTTTGGGACC
>NW_020176089.1:0-430 GCF_003031525.2 Neophocaena asiaeorientalis asiaeorientalis | reverse complement strand
GTGTAGATGTTTTTCTGGTGTATCTGTGGGGAGGAAGGTGACATTCGCGTCTTACTCTTCCGCCATCTTCCCAACAATTTCTTCATGAAGTTCCACTTAACACATTAAATGATATGTTGTTTTTATATTAGTTCAAATGGAATTATTTCTAAAGCAGTCAAATAAGTAGAAACCACACATAGCATTGGAAATAATGGTCAAGATATAAAAAGATAATATTGTGCTTGTAGAACAATCTCTTTGTTACCTCTTTCCTGAATCCTGCATGTTCATATGTAGTGTTTAATACAAAAAACAAAATTGCTATTGAAGAATTTCTAAGAAGGCACTGTTTATGAAAAATTAAGCAACACCACAAAGTGTATTCTTTTAGTTATTGGAAAATAGTATGATTGGTTATATTAAATTGAGTTAGTAAAACTTTCAGTGT
>NW_020176088.1:0-443 GCF_003031525.2 Neophocaena asiaeorientalis asiaeorientalis | reverse complement strand
GGAGTTGTTCCACGTGTAGATGTTTTTCTGGTGTATCTGTGAGGAGGAAGGTGATATTCGCGTCTTACTCTTCTGCCATCTTCCCAACAATTTCTTCATGAAGTTCCACCTAACACATTAAATGATATGTTGTTTTTATATTAGTTCAAATGGAATTATTTCTAAAGCAGTCAAATAAGTAGAAACCACACATAGCATTGGAAATAATGGTCAAGATATAAAAAGATAATATTGTGCTTGTAGAACAATCTCTTTGTTACCTCTTTCCTGAATCCTGCATGTTCATATGTAGTGTTTAATACAAAAAACAAAATTGCTATTGAAGAATTTCTAAGAAGGCACTGTTTATGAAAAATTAAGCAACACCACAAAGTGTGTTCTTTTAGTTATTGGAAAATATTTTGATTGGTTATATTAAATTGAGTTAGTAAAACTTTCAGTGT
>NW_020176087.1:0-385 GCF_003031525.2 Neophocaena asiaeorientalis asiaeorientalis | reverse complement strand
TCCAGCTACTTCTCTCCATCAACACTTAGTGCTATTCTAGTTGAGGCCAGCGTCATGTATCATCTGGACTCACTATAGCAGATTCCAAAAGAGTCCCTCAGCCTCTAGACTTAGGCTCTCACCTAACTGTGATCTTTTCTTCACAGTGAAATGACTTTTCTAAAATGTGAACCTGACCAGGCAGCTTCCTTATTTAAAACCTTACTACAGAATCCCAATGCTCTTAGAAGGATGTTCATGCTTCCATGGTACAACCACAGCTTACCGCCTCAGTCTTATTTATTATCCCCAGTCCCTGTTTTATCTTTTAAGAATTCTAACTTTTAGTCAAATTTAATTTCTCTTCTTCGAAGAACACCACATCCTCTTTTGTCTCCATACTTTC
>NW_020176086.1:0-282 GCF_003031525.2 Neophocaena asiaeorientalis asiaeorientalis | reverse complement strand
GCTCTCTATTTCATTGTCTTTGTGTTTTGTTTCTGAAATTTTTTTGATAATGGGATTTATCGAATTTTCACTACTGCGTTTATGCCGCTGCACACATGCTTGATTCTCTTAAGGAGACATATATATCCATGGGTTTTAAGATTCTTCCTAGTCAGGTATATTCCTAGGCGTTGAATATGTGGTGTTGGGTCCATTTCGTTGAGCAAGGAGTAGGCAGTGAGACTTCATTGTAGTGCAGATATCCTTTACCGGCTTGCTTGGTTGGCCAAAAAGGGCGTATGC
>NW_020176085.1:0-211 GCF_003031525.2 Neophocaena asiaeorientalis asiaeorientalis | reverse complement strand
ATTTCTTCCAGGTTGTCCATTTTTTTGGCATAGGGTTGCTTTTAATAGTCTCTTAGTATGCTTTGTATTTCTGTGGTGTCTGTTGTAACTTCTCCTTTTTCATTTCTAATTTTATTGATTTGAGTCCTCTCCCTCTTTTTCATGGTGCGTCTGGCTAATGGTTTATCAAGTTTGGTTATCTTCTCAAAGAACCAGCTTTTAGTTTCATTGA
>NW_020176084.1:0-855 GCF_003031525.2 Neophocaena asiaeorientalis asiaeorientalis | reverse complement strand
TTAGGGGACAGGTTATGGTACGACAATGGATTAGGGTGAGCATAGGTGTTAGGCTACGGGTTAGTGTTAACGTACGTGTTAGGATTAGGGGACGGGTTAGTGTAAGGCTTCGGTTAAGGGTTAGGGTTAGGGTTAGGGTTAGGGTTAGGGGACGGGGACGGTTTAGGCGACAGGTTAGGGTACGACAACGCTTTAGGGTGAGCGTCCGTGTTAGGGTATGGTTTAGTGTTACCGTTCGGTTTAGGATTAGGGGACGGAATAGGGCAAGGATTCGGGTAAGGGTTAGGGTTAGGCTTAGGGGTAGGGTTAGGGGACGGTGACGGGAACAGTTTAGGGGACAGGTTAGGGTACGACAACGGTTTAGGGTGAGCGTACGTGTTAGGGTACGTGTTAGTGTTAGCATACGGGTTAGGATTAGGGGACGGGTTAGTGTGAGCGTACGGGTTAGGAGTAGGGGATTTGTTAGGTTAAGGCTTCAGGTACAGGTTAGGGTTAGGGTTAGGCTTAGGGGTAGGGTTAGGGGACGGTGACGGGAACAGTTTAGGGGACAGGTTAGGGTACGACAACGGTTTAGGGTGAGCGTACGTGTTAGGGTACGTGTTAGTGTTAGCATACGGGTTAGGATTAAGGGACGGGTTATGGTAAGCCTTTGGTTAAGGGATAGGGTTAGGGTTTGGGTTAGGGGATAGGGACGGTTTAGGGGACATGTTAGGGTACGACAACGGTTTAGGGTGAGCGTACGTGTTAGGGTACGGGTTAGTGTGAGCGTACGGGTTAGGATTAGGGAATTTGTTAGGTTAAGGCTTCAGGTACAGGTTAGGGTTAGGGTTAGGGTTAAGGTTAGTGTTAGGGGAT
>NW_020176083.1:0-401 GCF_003031525.2 Neophocaena asiaeorientalis asiaeorientalis | reverse complement strand
CTGTCCCCTAACCCTCACCCTATCTCTAACCCTACCCCTTAACCAAAGCCTTACACTAACCTGTCTCCTAATCCTAACGCATACGCTTAAAATAACCCATACACTAACACGTACGCTCACCTTAAACTATCATCATACCCTAACCTGTCCCCTAAACCATCCCTGTCCCCTAACCCTCACCCTATCTCTAGCCCTACCCCTTAACCAAAGCCTTACACTAACCTGTCTCCTAATCCTAACGCATACGCTTAAAATAACCCATACACTAACACGTACGCTCACCCTAAACCGTTGTTGTACCATAAACTGTCCCATAAAAAATCCCCGTCCCCTAAACCTAACCCTAAAAATAACCCTAAAACATACCCGAAGCCTTACCCTAACCCGTTCCCTAATCCTAA
>NW_020176082.1:0-488 GCF_003031525.2 Neophocaena asiaeorientalis asiaeorientalis | reverse complement strand
ACCCTAACCCATCCCCTAATCTTAAATCGTACGCTAACACTAACCCGTACCCAAAAACGTAGGATCACCCTAAACCGTTGTCGTACACTAACCTGTCCCCTAAACCATACCCGTCCCCTAACCCTAACCCTAACCCTACCCCTAACCCTACCCCTTACCCAAAGCCTTACCCTAACCCGTCCACTAATCCTAACGCGTACGCTAAAACTAACCCATACCCTAACACGTACGCTCACATTAAACTGTTATCTTACCCTAACCTGTCCCCTAAACCGTCCTCGTTCCCTAATCCTAACCTTAACCCTAACCCTAACCCTTACCCAAAGCCTAACCCTAACCCGTCCCCTAATCCTACTCCATACGTTAACACTAACCCGTACACTAACACGTACGCTCACCCTAAACCGTTGTTATACCCTAAATTGTCCCCTAAACCGTCCGCGTCCACTAACCCTAACCTTAACACTAACCCTAAACCTTACCCGAAG
>NW_020176081.1:0-359 GCF_003031525.2 Neophocaena asiaeorientalis asiaeorientalis | reverse complement strand
AGGGTGAGCGTACATGTTAGGGTACGGGTTAATGTTAGCGTTTGGGATAGGATTAGGGGACAGGTTAGAGTAAGGCTTTGGGTACTGTTTAGGGTTATGGTTAGGGTAAGGATTAGGGGAAGGGGACGGTTGATGGGAGAGGTTAGGGTACGACAACGGTTTAGGGTGAGCATACGTGTTAGGGTACGGGTTAGTGTTAGCGTACGGATTAGGTTTAGGGGACCGGTTAGGTTAAGGCTTCGGAAAGGGTTAGGGTTAGGGTTAGGGTTAGGGGACGGGGACGGGGACTGTTTGTGGATAGGTTAGGATACGACAACAGTTTACGGTGAGCGTACGTGTCAGGGTACGGGTTAGTGTTA
>NW_020176080.1:0-768 GCF_003031525.2 Neophocaena asiaeorientalis asiaeorientalis | reverse complement strand
AGAAAGGGTCATTTCTCACTCTGACTGCAGTAGAAGAATCAATAGATTTGGGTACCTCCAGGAAACTGTGGGCTGCAACACCATTGACAGTACAACAAGGGAGGCTCCAGATGAAAAGGTAGACTAGTGGGCTCCAGCTAGGATGGTAGCATCTTCCACATTTCTATGAAATCTTCGTTTTTCCTTTTTGCAATTTTAGGCCATCTAAAATAATTTGTGACTAAATATGTATGTGCTTGAAACATCCAGAAGCTGTTTTAGTTCTCCTGTTTGTACACTGACTGATCCAGAATAGGCTACAGAAATGAGTAGAAGAGAGATAAATTCAGATGAAGAAACACCTTCAATGGGGAAATAGGAGTACAGGCTAGAAGATGTGAAAGTTTCCAACTGGTTGTGGTAACAGTACATAATATAATAAAATTACAATAGCCTACTTTGTTGAATAGAATGTGTTTGGAGGTGAGGATGGTAATATAGGGGTAGGCCAAATCAAAAAGGGCAGCACAGATAGATTAAGGAGGTTTGATTTCTCCATAGTAGTTTATATTTTCATGTTTGTCAACAGCTTTGATGTTGTAAAATTTTTGTGAGGAAGGACAGGCAGGCATTATTATTTCCATGTTACAAAAAAGCAAATTACAGGTCAGTTGAAGTTAGGCAGTTGTATGGCTAATCTAATATTCGAGTTTTACTATTTCTTTTTTCACAATTAAAAAAAAATTAACAAAAACATATTTTTGAGGCATTACAACTGTCTTATATTGA
>NW_020176079.1:0-586 GCF_003031525.2 Neophocaena asiaeorientalis asiaeorientalis | reverse complement strand
CTGCTTTTTCATTTTCTCTATCTTTCTGTGAATGTGGTTTTCCCTCTACAGGCTGCAGAATTGTAGTTCTTCTTGCTTCTGCTGTCTGCTCTCCAGTGATTGAGTCTATCTGAGAGGCTTGTGCAAGCTTCCTTATGCGAGGGACTGGTGGTGGGTAGAGCTGGGTGTTGCTCTGGTGGGCAGAGCTTTAATCTGCTTGTCTGTGGATTAAATAAAAGTTTAATAAAAAGTTTAATCCGCTTGTCTGCTGATGCATGGGGCTGGTTTCCCTCCCTGTTTGTTGTTTGGACTGAGGCGACCCAGCACTGGAGCCTACCTTGCTCTTGGTGGGGCTAATGGTGGACTCTGGGAGAGTTCACGCCAAGGAGTATTTCCCAGAACTTCTGCTGCCAGTGTCATTGTCCCCATGGTGAGCTGCAACCACACCCCACCTCTGCAGGAGACCCTCTAAAACTAGCAGCTAGGTATGGTCATTCGCCTACGGGGTGACTGCTCCTTCCCCTGGGTCCTGATGTGCACATGACTTTGTGTGTGTCCTCCAAGAGTGGAGTCTCTATTGAGACTCTGAGTCTCTGAGTGCAGTTGA
>NW_020176078.1:0-529 GCF_003031525.2 Neophocaena asiaeorientalis asiaeorientalis | reverse complement strand
TGTATGGAGGTTTCTCAAAAAACTGAACATAGAACTACCATATGACCCCACAGTTCCATTCCTGGGTATATATCAGAGAAAAAGAAAAACCCTAACTCAAAAAGATACATGCACCCCAATGTACACAGCAGTGTTATTTACAATAGCCTAGACATGGAAGCCACCTAAGTGTCCATCAACAGAAGGATGGATAAAGAAGATGTGGTGTACACACACACACACACACACACACACACACATCCACGTTTATACATATACATACAATGGAATACTACTAAACCAAAAAAGAGAATGAAAATTTGCCATTTGCAACAACGAGGATGGACTTGGGAGGCTATTATACTTAGTGAAATAATAAGACAAGTGCTATATGTTATCACTTATATGTGGAATCTAAAAATAAAGTAGTGAGTATAACGAAAAGAAACACACTCAGATATAGAGAATAAGCTAGTTGTTCCTGCTCCGGAGAGGGAAGGGGGAGGGGCAAGATAAGGGTAGGGGGTTAAGAGGTACAAACTACTATATA
>NW_020176077.1:0-208 GCF_003031525.2 Neophocaena asiaeorientalis asiaeorientalis | reverse complement strand
CACCACACAACAAAACTTATTTATTTGTTTCATTTTCTCCCGCTGAAAATTTCCCCTCCCTCTCTCTGTACGTCTCTCTTCTCCCACATCTGGCCACACTCTACCAGCCACCTTTCCAGATCTTTCCAGAACTCTCCATCCTCCTTTCATTATGCCACAAGTTGAATATCTCACAGGTCTCCAGGATGCATCCTCATCACTTATTCCA
>NW_020176076.1:0-534 GCF_003031525.2 Neophocaena asiaeorientalis asiaeorientalis | reverse complement strand
TTCCATAAAGGGTTAATACCCGAAATATACAAAGAACTTATTCAGGCAGGAGACCTGAATAGACAGTTTTCTAAAGATAACATACAGATGTCCAACAGCAACATGAAAAACATGCTCAACATCACTATCATCAAGGAAATGTAAATCAAAACAATGAGAGGGCTTCCCTGGTGGCACAGTGATTGAGAGTCTGCCTGCCGATGCAGGGGACACGGGTTCGTGCCCCAGTCCTGGAAGATCCCACATGCCGCAGAGCAGCTGGGCCTGTGAGCAATGGCCGCTGAGCCTGCACGTCCAACAAGTGTTGGCAAGGAGGTATAGAAAAAGGAACCATCACATACTGTTTGTGGTATTGTAAATTGGTGCAGCCACTACAAAAAAAACAGTAAGGTGTTTCCTCAAAAAAACTAAAAATAGACCTAACATATAATCTAGCAATTTCACTTATGGGTATTTACCCCAAGAAAAAAAACATTAATTCAAAAAGATATGCACATGCAAATGTTTATTGTGGCTTTATTTACAATAGCCAAG
>NW_020176075.1:0-439 GCF_003031525.2 Neophocaena asiaeorientalis asiaeorientalis | reverse complement strand
ACATGTACGCTCACCCTGAACCGTTGTCGTACCCTTACCTGCCCCTGAACCGTCCCCGTCCCCTAACCCTTACCCGAAACCTAACCCTAACCCTTACCCGAAGACTTACCCTAACCCATCCCCTAATCCTAACCCGTACGCAAACACTAACCTGTCCCCTACCACCTACGCTCCCCCTAAACCGTTATCGTAACATACCCTGTCCCCTAAACCGTCCCCGTCCCCTAACCCTAACCCTAACCCTAACCCTAACACTTACCTGAAGCCTTACCCTAACCCGTCCCCTAATCCTAACCCGTACGCTAACACTAACACGTACCCTAACATGTACGCTCACCCTGAACCGTTGTCGTACCCTAACCTGTCCCATAAAACGTCCCCTGCCCCGTCCCCTAACCCTAAGCCTAACCCAAAGCCTAACCCTTACCCGAAGCCTTAC
>NW_020176074.1:0-212 GCF_003031525.2 Neophocaena asiaeorientalis asiaeorientalis | reverse complement strand
TACAAACAGATGGAGAGATATACCATGCTTTTGGATTGGAAAAGCCAGCATTGTGAAAATGACTATACCACCCAAAGCAATCTACAGATTCAATGCAATCCCTATCAAACTACCAATGGCATTTTTCACAGAACTAGAAGAAAAAAGTTTACAATTTGTATGGAAACACAGAAGACCCATAATAGCCAAAGCAATCTTGAGAAAGAAAAATG
>NW_020176073.1:0-243 GCF_003031525.2 Neophocaena asiaeorientalis asiaeorientalis | reverse complement strand
GTACGCTTAACCTAAACCCTTGTCATACACTAACATGTCCCGTAAACTGTCCCCGTCCTCTAACCCTAACGCTAAACCTAACCGTAACCCTAGCCCTTACCCTAAGCCTTACGCTAACCCGTCCCTTACTCCTAACCCGTACGCTAACAGTAACCCGTACCCTAAAACGTACGCTCATCCTAAACAGTTGTCATAACCCAAACTGTCCCCTAAACGGTCCCCGTGCCCTAACCCTAACCCTAA
>NW_020176072.1:0-317 GCF_003031525.2 Neophocaena asiaeorientalis asiaeorientalis | reverse complement strand
CTCACTCAGGCGCTTGTGGCCATCAGTGAAGGTGAGTCCCCGGCAGCCTGGCTCTCCACCCTAAAAAGCATATGATCGCCCTTGCACAGAGGGGCCTTGCCGCCATTGCACTTCTACAGGGGATCGGCCCTAGGGGCTGCCTCTGCACGGAGAGGTCTCGTTACCATTGCACCTCCATGAGGAGCCCATGCCACGTGAAGACAGCCCTTGCACCCTGCAGTTCGATTGCGAGCATTGCATGCAGGAGGGTGACTGCGAATGCAAGCGGAAACTACTGGTACACCGTGTACATACCCCGGTATGAGCACTGGTACAGG
>NW_020176071.1:0-225 GCF_003031525.2 Neophocaena asiaeorientalis asiaeorientalis | reverse complement strand
TAGGGTTAGGGTTAGCGTTAGGGGACGGGGACGGTTTCGGGAACAGGTTATGTTACGAAAATGGTTTAGGGTGAGCGAACGTGTTAGGGTACGGGTTAGTGTTAGCGTACGGGTTAGGATTAGGGGACGGGTTAGTGTAAGGCTTCAGGTAAGTTTTAGTGTTAGGGTAAGTGTTAGGTTAGGGTTAGCGTTAGGGGTCACTGACGGTTTAGGGGACAGGGTAGG
>NW_020176070.1:0-1927 GCF_003031525.2 Neophocaena asiaeorientalis asiaeorientalis | reverse complement strand
TTCTCTTACATGGTCTCAGACATTCTTGCTTCTTTATAAGATTCATCAATTGTTAACGTTTTGCCATATTGGAGCCCTCTCTCCCAGTGAGTCATTTAAGAATCAGTTGCAGACACTGTGACACCCATAAACACCAGATAAACACTGCAGCATGCATCTGCTAAGATCCAAGACATTTCCTTCACATAACCACAGTAGAGTTATCACACAAGAAGTTTAACACTGATGCAGTAGAGTTACCTGATATACATCCATCGTCAAAATTCCTCGATTGTCCCAATAATGTCCTTTATAGCATTTATTTGGTTTAAATCAAAAATCCAATGCATTGCATTTAGTTGTTATATCTCCCCCGTCTCCTTTAATCTAGAATGTTTCTCTACGTTCTACACCGTCTACATGACGATGACAGTTTTGAAGCGTCTAAGCCAGGTGTTTTGCAGAAGGTCCATCAAAATGTGTATCTCTGACTCCTTCTTCATGATTATCTTCAGGTTAGACATTTTTAGCCCAGGTACTAGAAGGGCAATATCGTGTCTTCCTTGGTGCATCACATTGGGGATATATAAAGTTGGTTTGCCCTAATATCATTGATATTGTTTTATCACTTTAGAAAGGTAGTATCCACCTTTGTAGAGGTACCTTTTCCTTTTGTAGTTAGTAAGTAATCTGTCGTATAATATTTATGGGACTGTGTGAATATCCTGTTCCCCAACTGTCTTTCACTTTATGGTTTGAGAATCCACTGACGATTCTTGACTGAATTGAATATTTTAATGGTGGTCTTTTATTAGGATTTTCTATTTATATCATTCCCTCTACATTTATCAGTTGGCATTCTTCTATAGAGATTTTCCTTTCCCTTTTAATTGCTTATCTATGCATTAATCTATATAATCAGTATGGGACTCATGGATTCTTTTTCGAATCACTTCAGTTGTTCTATAATGCATGCTCATACAACAATATGTCGTGCTCTTGGTCCCATATTCTCTGTCTCATGTTTTCTCACAAATAGTTGATTAATCCATCAAGATCAAGAATTAACAGCAGTGGCTGAGGGAGTATAGAGAAGCCATGCCATCTGTATAGTGAAGAGATGGTCCATGAGAAACCCAAGACATGACTTGAGACCTCTGGGATAAGAAGAATTAAAGAGGAGTAGAAGCAAAGGACGGAAATTCCAAGAATGGTCATAGCACATGGAAATGCTTAGAGTCAGGAGTAGCCTATATGAAGAACGGTCATCTTGAAATAGAGAATAGAGTTGTGCGAGAGAGAGATGGAGCGTGAGCAGTGCACTCAAACTCAGGATGGGGAGTGTGGTGTTTTCCTGGAGACAGGGTCCAGGTGTTAGTGGGGAGAAGAAATGTGGAGGGGAAAAAGTCGGTGCTCTGTGGAACTAAGCAGGCTAATAATACGGAAGGTGGGTAGTAGGAAGATTCAGGACAGGGCATCTGGTGGAGAAATTAGAATGCAATAGGGGCACACAAGACTTGAGCTAATTGTTGGTGATGGAAGATGGAAGGGAAAGTACAAAAGTTCAAAGGACATTGCAGTTAACTTTGGGTATGACGAACGAAGCAAAGAGAGGAAATTCAAGATGACACAAGGAATGATGACAACAGATGACAAGAGATTCACGATGACAGAGAAGGAAGTGAGAGGAGAAAAATGGGGGCAGGGAGGCAGAGTCAGGGACACTGTCCTACTTGTATCTTTCCCAGATCCTGTGTAAATTTGTATGGAGAAGGACTCACCTGTCTACTGGCTAGATCCATTTAGAGTAGAAATTATTAGGGCAGGCTTTTCAAATTTTAATGTGCATAGAAATCCCTTGGAGATCTTGTTAAAATGCAGATTCTGATTCAGTAAGTTTGGGAGGGGGTGAGATTCTGTGTCTTAGGGGGTGTTGATGCTGTGGACC
>NW_020176069.1:0-468 GCF_003031525.2 Neophocaena asiaeorientalis asiaeorientalis | reverse complement strand
CAAAGGATCAATCCAAGAAGAAGATATAACAATTATAAACACATGCACCCAACATACGAGCACCTCAGTACATAAGGTGACTGCTAACAGCTCTAAAAGAGGAAATCGACAGTAACACAATAATAGTGGGGGACTTTAACACCTCACTTACACCAATGGACAGATCATCCAAAATGAAAATAAGGAAACAGAAGCTTTAAATGACACAATAGACCAGATAGATTTAATTGATATTTATAGGACATTCCATCCAAAAACAGCAGATTACACTTTCTTCTCAAGTGTGCACGGAACATTCTCCAGGATAGATCACATCTTGGGTCACAAATCAAGCCTCAGTAAATTTAAGAAAATTGAAACCATATCAAGCATCTTTTCTGACCACAACACTATGAGATGAGAGATGAATTACAGGGGAAAAAAATTTAAAAACAGAAACACATGGAGGCTAAACAATACGTTACTAAA
>NW_020176068.1:0-276 GCF_003031525.2 Neophocaena asiaeorientalis asiaeorientalis | reverse complement strand
CCTCTTGCACTGTTGGTGGGAATGTACATTGATACAGCCATATGGAGAACAGTCAAAAAGACACATGCACCCAATGTTCATTGCAGCACTATTTACAATAGGCAGGTCATGGAAGCAACCTAAATGCCCACTGACAGACGAATGGATAAAGAAGATGTGGTACATATATACAATGGAATATTACTCAGCCATAAAAAGAAACGAAACTGGTTCATTTGAAGAGTCGTGGATGGATCTAGAGACTGTTATACAGAGTGAAGAAAGTCAGAAAGAGAA
>NW_020176067.1:0-212 GCF_003031525.2 Neophocaena asiaeorientalis asiaeorientalis | reverse complement strand
ATTTGCGTATATTGAAGAATTCTTGCATTCCTGGGATAAACTCCACCTGATCATGGTATATGGTCCTTTTAAGGTGCTGCTGGATTCTGTATGCTAGTATTTTGTTGAGGATTTTTGCATCTATGTTCATCAGTGATATTGGCTTGAAGTTTTCTTTTTTTGTGACGTCTTTGGTTTTGGTATCAGGACGATGGTGGCCTTGTAGAATGAGT
>NW_020176066.1:0-840 GCF_003031525.2 Neophocaena asiaeorientalis asiaeorientalis | reverse complement strand
CCTAACCCTAACCCTTACCCGAAGCCTTACGCTAAGCCATCCCCTAATCCTAAGTCGTACGCTAACACTCACCCGTACCCTAACACGTAGGCTCACCCTAAACCGTTGTCGTACCCTAACATGTCCCCTAAACCGTCCCCGTCCCCGTCCCCTAACCCTAACCCTAACCCTAACCTTAATCCTAACCCTAACCCTTACCCGAAGCCTTACACTACGCCATGCCCTAATCCTAAGTCGTACGCTAACACTCACCCGTACCCTAACACGTACGCTCACCCTAAACCGTTGTCGTACCCTAACATGTCCCCTAAACCGTCCCCGTCCCCGTCCCCTAACCCTAACCCCAACCGTAACCCTAACACTTCCCCGCAGCCTTACCGTAACCCGTGCCATAAACCTAACCCGTGCACTAACACTTACCAGTACCCTAACATGTACGCTTAACCTAAACCCTTGCCATACACTAACCTGTTCCCTAATCTGTCCCCGTCCTCTAACCCTAACCCTAACCCTAACCTTAATCCTAACCCTAACCCTTACCCGAAGCCTTACACTACGCCATGCCCTAATCCTAAGTCGTACGCTAACACTCACCCGTACCCTAACACGTACGCTCACCCTAAACCGTTGTCGTACCCTAACATGTCCCCTAAACCGTCCCCGTCCCCGTCCCCTAACCCTAACCCCAACCGTAACCCTAACACTTCCCCGCAGCCTTACCGTAACCCGTGCCATAAACCTAACCCGTACACTAACACTTACCAGTACCCTAACATGTACGCTTAACCTAAACCCTTGCCATACACTAACCTGTTCCCTAAACTGTCCCCGTCCTCTAAC
>NW_020176065.1:0-283 GCF_003031525.2 Neophocaena asiaeorientalis asiaeorientalis | reverse complement strand
TGTGTTAGCATACGGTATCTGTCTTTCTATTTCTGACATACCTCACTCTGTATGTCGGACTCTAGTTCCACCCACCTCACTAGGAATAACTCAATTTCGTTTCTTTTCATGGCTGAGTAATATTGCCTTGTATATATGTGCAACATCTTCGTTATCCATTCATCCAATGATGGACACCTAGGTTGTTTCCATCTCTTGGCTATTGTAAAAAGAGCTGCAATGAACATTTTGGTACAGTGACTGTTTTTGAATTACGGTTTTCTCAGGCTGTATGCCCAGTAGT
>NW_020176064.1:0-218 GCF_003031525.2 Neophocaena asiaeorientalis asiaeorientalis | reverse complement strand
CTAATTCTATTGATTTGAGTCTTCTCCTCTTTTTTCTTGATAAGTATGGCTAATGGTTTGTCAATTTTGTTTGTCTTCTCAAAGAACCAGCTTTTAGTTTTATTGATCTTTGCTATTATTTCCTTCATTTCTTTTTCATTTGTTTCTGATCTTTATGATGTCTTTCCTTCTGCTAATTTTGGGGTTTTTTTGTTCTCCTTTCTCTAATTGCTTTAGGT
>NW_020176063.1:0-393 GCF_003031525.2 Neophocaena asiaeorientalis asiaeorientalis | reverse complement strand
GCTTGCAGAGTTTCTGCTGAAAGATCAGCTGTTAACCTGATCCCTTGTTTGTTATTTTTTCCCTTGCTGCTTTTAATATTTTTTCTTTGTATTTAATTTTTGATAGTTTGATTAATATGTGTCTTGGCATGCTTCTCCTTGGATTTATCCTATATGGGACTCTCTGTGCTTCCTGGACTTGATTAACTATTTCCTTTCCCATATTAGGGAAGTTTTCAACTATAATCTCCTCAAATATTTTCTCAGTCCCTTTCTTTTTCTCTTCTTCTTCTGGGACCCCTATAATTCGAATGTTGGTGTGTTTAATGTTGTCCCAGGGGTCTCTGATACTGTCTTCAATTCTTTTCATTCATTTTCTTTATTCTGCTCTGCAGTAGTTATTTCCACTGTTTT
>NW_020176062.1:0-320 GCF_003031525.2 Neophocaena asiaeorientalis asiaeorientalis | reverse complement strand
AGCAACCAAACCAAAAAACAAATCCACCAATTTTAACAAGTCCTAAAACTATACTAAAAAATAAAAAACAAAAACAGACGGACAGAACTCTAGGACAAATGATAAAAGCAAAGCTATAGAGACAAAATCACACAAAGAAGCATACACATACACACTCAAAAAGAGAAAAAGGAAAAAAAGAATCTATATATGTGTATAAAAAAAAGGAAGAGAACAACCAAATCAATGAACAAATCTACCAATGATAATAAACTTTAAGTACTAAGCTAAGATAAACAGAAAACCAGAAAGAAATTAGATGCAGAAAGCAAACCCCAAGT
>NW_020176061.1:0-496 GCF_003031525.2 Neophocaena asiaeorientalis asiaeorientalis | reverse complement strand
AGGGTTAGGGTTAGGTTAGGGTTAGGGTTAGGGCACGGGGAAAGTTTAGGGGACAAGTTAGGGTACGACAACAGTTTAGGGTGGGCGTACGTGTTAGGGTACGGTTTAGTGTTAGCGTACGGGTTAGGATTAGGGGACGGGTTAGGGTAAGGCTTCAGGTAAGGGTTAGGGTTAGGGTTAGGTTAGGGTTAGGGTTAGGGCACGGGGAAAGTTTAGGGGACAAGTTAGGGTACGACAACAGTTTAGGGTGAGCGTACGTGTTAGGGTACGGGATAGTGTTAGCGTACGGGTTAGGATTAGGGGTCGGGTTAGGGTAAGGCTTCGGGTAAGGTTTAGGGTTAGTGTTAGGGTTAGGGTTAGGGTTAGGTGATGTGGACCGTTTAGGGGACAGGTTAGGGTACGACAACAGTTTCGGGTGAGCGTACGTGTTATTGTACGGGTTAGTGTTAGCGTATAACTTAGGATTAGGGGACGGGTTAGTGTAAGGCTTCGGGTA
>NW_020176060.1:0-253 GCF_003031525.2 Neophocaena asiaeorientalis asiaeorientalis | reverse complement strand
TTGGCTATTCAGGGTCTTTTGTGTGTCCATACAAATTGTGAGGTTTTTTGTTTGAGTTCTGTGAAAAATGCCATTGGTAGTTTGATAGGGGTTGCATTGAATCTGTAGTTTGCTTTGGGTACTATAGTCATTTTAACAATGTTGATTCTTCCAATCCAAGAACGTGCTATATCTCTCCATCTGTTTGATTCGATGGTTTTAATTTCTCTGTCGAACCTGAATGAGATCCTTTCTGGGTAGAGTAATCTTGGTT
>NW_020176059.1:0-378 GCF_003031525.2 Neophocaena asiaeorientalis asiaeorientalis | reverse complement strand
AATGATGAACAATCTGAAAGAGAAATTATGGAAACACTCCCTATTACCCTTGTAAAAAAACGAATAAAATACCTAGGAACAGACCTACCTAGGGAGACAAAAGACCTGTATGCAGAAAACTATAAGACACTGATGAAAGAAATTAAATATAATATCAACAGATGGAGAGATATACCATGTTCTTGGATTGGAAGAATCAATATTGTGAAACTGACTATACTACCCAGAGCAGTCTACAGATTCAATACAGTCTCTATCAAATTACCAATGGCATTTTTTACAGAACTAGAACAAATCATCTTAAAATTTATATGGAGACACAAAAGACACAGAACATCCAAAGCAGTCTTGAGGGGAAAAAACAGAGCTGGAGGAATC
>NW_020176058.1:0-728 GCF_003031525.2 Neophocaena asiaeorientalis asiaeorientalis | reverse complement strand
GTGTTAGGGTACGGGTTAGTGTTAGCGTACAGCTTAGGATAAGGGCACGTGTTAGGGTAAGGCTTCGGGTAAGGCTTAGGGTTAGGGTTAGGGTTAGGGTTAGGGTAGGGGACGGTTTAGGGGACAGGTTAGGGTACGAGAACGGTTTAGGGTGAGCGTACGTGTTAGGGTACGGGTTAGTGTTAGCGTACGGGTTAGGATTAGGGGACGGGTTAGCGTAAGGCTTCGGGTAAGGTTTCGGGTTAGGGGCCGGGGACGGTTGAGGGTACAGGTTAGTGTACAACAACGTTTTAGGGTGAGCGTACGTGTTAGGGTACGGGTTAGTGTTAGCGTACGGGTTAGGATTAGGGGACGGGATAGGTTAAGGCTTCTGGGAAGGGTTAGGGTTAGGGTTAGGGTTAGGAGACGGGAACGGTTCTGGGCACAGGTTAGTGTACAACAACGTTTTAAGGTGAGCGTACGTGTTAGGGGACGGGTTAGTGTTAGCGTACGGGTTAGGATTAGGGGACGGGATAGGTTAAGGCTTCTGGGAAGGGTTAGGGTTAGGGTTAGGGTTAGGGGACAGGGATGCTTTAGGGCACAGGTTAGTGTACAACAACGGTTTAAGGTGAGCGTACGTGTTAGGGTACGGGGTAGTGTTAGCGTACCGGTTAGGATTAGGGGACGGGTTAGTTTAAGGCTTCAGGGAAGCGTTAGGGTTAGGGTTAGGGTTTGGGTTAGGGTTAGGG
>NW_020176057.1:0-376 GCF_003031525.2 Neophocaena asiaeorientalis asiaeorientalis | reverse complement strand
TTTAGAGAAGAGCTAACACCTATCCTTCTCAAACTCTTAAAAAATACCACAGAGGGAGGAACACTCCCAAACTCATTCTACGAGGCCACCATCACTCTGATACCAAAACCAGACAAAGATGTCACAAAGAAAGAAAACTACAGGCCTATAACACTGATTAAAATAGATGCAAAAATCCTCAACAAAATACCAGCAAACAGAATCCAACAGCACATTAAAAGGATCATACAGCATGATCAAGTGGGGATTATCCCAGGAATGCAAGGATTCTTCAATATACGCAAATCAATCAACGTGATGCACCATATTAAAAAATTGAAGGAAAAAAAGCATACGATGATCTCAATAGATGCAGAGAAAGCTTTCGACAAAATTC
>NW_020176056.1:0-462 GCF_003031525.2 Neophocaena asiaeorientalis asiaeorientalis | reverse complement strand
GGTTTAGGGGACAGGGACGGTTTTGGGGACAGGTTAGTGTATGACAACAGTTTAGGGTGTGCGTAAGTGTTAGGGCACGGGTTAGTGTTAGTCTATGGGTTCGGATTAGGGGACGGTTTAGGGTAAGGCTTCGGTAAGGATTAGGGTTAGTGTTAGGGTTAGAGTTAGGGGATGGGGATGGTTTAGGGGACAGGTTAGTGTACGACAACGGTTTAGGGTGAGCGTACGTGTTAGGGTATGGGTTAGGGTTAACCTACGGGTTAGGATTAGGGGACGGGTTAGGGTAAGGCTTCGGGTAAGCCTTAGGTTTAGGGTTAGGTTTAGGGAACGGGGACGGGGACGTTTTAGGGGACAGGTTATGGTATGACAACGGATTAGGTTGAGCGTACCTGTTAGGGTAAGGCTTAGTGTTAGTGTACGTGTTAGAATTAGGAGACGGGTTAGGGTAAGGCTTCGGGTAAG
>NW_020176055.1:0-238 GCF_003031525.2 Neophocaena asiaeorientalis asiaeorientalis | reverse complement strand
TCCAGAGAGTTTTTGGTACATTTTAGAGAGGGCTACAAAATTCAAGAATGAGAACCATGTCCCACCAAGACAACTGGTTGGTCTGCATGTTGCAAAGAAGCAATAGCATGGTGAATGAAGTCTGTACCTCACTACACTCTGGGCAATAAAATGTTTTAAGAGTCAGGTTCCATGATATGAGTTTGTAACATCTTGCCTATAATTTGTGGGTCGATGGGCAAAGGCTTGGCCTTAATCA
>NW_020176054.1:0-669 GCF_003031525.2 Neophocaena asiaeorientalis asiaeorientalis | reverse complement strand
GGGTGTGCGTACGTGTTAGGGTACGGGTTAGAGTTAGCATAAGTGTTAGGAATAGGAGACGGGTTATGGTAAGGCTTTGGGTAAGGGTTAGGTTTAGGGATGGTTTAGGGTTAGGGTTAGGGTACTGGGAAGGTTTTCGGGACAGGTTAGGGTACGACAACGGTTTACGGTGAGTATCCGTGTTAGGGTACGGGTTAGAGTTAGCATAAGTGTTAGGAATAGGAGACGGGTTATGGTAAGGCTTTGGGTAAGGGTTAGGTTTAGGGATGGTTCAGGGTTAGGGTTAGGGTCCTGGGAAGGTTTTCGGGACAGGTTAGGGTACGACAACGGTTTACGGTGAGTATCCGTGTTAGGGTACGGGTTAGAGTTAGCATAAGTGTTAGGAATAGGAGACGGGTTATGGTAAGGCTTTGGGTAAGGGTTAGGTTTAGGGATGGTTCAGGGTTAGGGTTAGGGTCCTGGGAAGGTTTTCGGGACAGGTTAGGGTACGACAACGGTTTACGGTGAGTATCCGTGTTAGGGTACGGGTTAGTGTTAGCGTACGGATTAGGATTAGGGGACGGGTTAGGGTAAGGCTTGGGGTAAGATTTAGGGTTAGGGTTACGGTTAGGTTTAGGGTTAGGGTTACGGTTAGGGTTAGGGGCCGGGACGGTTTAGGGGACAGGTTAG
>NW_020176053.1:0-262 GCF_003031525.2 Neophocaena asiaeorientalis asiaeorientalis | reverse complement strand
GGCCACCATCACCCTGATACCAAAACCAGAAAAGGATGTCAAAAAGAAAGCAAACTACAGGCAAATATCACTGATGAACATAGATGCAAAAATCCTCAACAAAATACTAGCAAACAGAATCCAACAGCACATTAAACAGATCATACACCATGATCAAGTGGTGTTTATTCCAGGAATGCAAGGATTCTTCAGTATACAGAAATCAATCAACGTGATACACTATATTGACAAACTGAAGGAGAAAAACCATATGATCATCTCA
>NW_020176052.1:0-1596 GCF_003031525.2 Neophocaena asiaeorientalis asiaeorientalis | reverse complement strand
TCACGCCTATCACGATAGTCCTGAAGAGACCCTTCCTTATCATTTTAACAAGAGTCAGAATGTACTTCTTTAAACAGGGTGAACGCCCCTGGCGGGCAGTGCTCCGTGTGCCCTGCCACACACTGAATCCAGGACAGGGACACGGCCTGAGGACAATGGAAGCTTCCTGTGTGAAACCCGCCCAGACTCTGCCCTGTGGCTGATGGGAACCGGCATCCTTCCCTGTAATAAACCGTAACTGGGATCGTGACAGTTTTCAGGGAGCTCTGTGCTTCCTTCTAGGGAATTCTCACACCTGATGGTAGCTTTGGGGATCTCCCAAATTTGCCATTGGGGTCAAATGTAAGGACAGTCCTGGGGACCGTGCCCTCAGCCTCTGCAGACTGGCTAATTCTGCGTACTTAGAGGTTTTTTAAACCTAAAACCAGAGCTAGAAGGAACCTTAACGATCATTTTGCCTGGCAGCTGCTGTCTTCCAAGCCTGATGCCCTTGGCCTTCCCAGCTGAAGGTCACTAGGTCCATCGACTGCCCCAGTTGACTGGGAAGCAGGTGATATGCTATTAACCCTCGTTCCCCTTGGACTCTCCAGCCCGCCTCACTGATTCCTGACCCCTCGCCCAGCACCCCCGACCTCTCAGGGGTCACCAGTCTAACTCATACCTTAGCTGGTGACAACTTCACATGCCTGCACACCAAGGCCATGTGCGACTTTATGGAACCTCTCAAAGATTCAAGAGACTTTAGGAAACATCCACATGAACTGCTAAGCCTGGAGAGACCTGCGTTCGCACAAGCTGGTGGAGGAAGACTTTTCCTCTCTGGTGGGGACTTGGGAAGTCTCGTCAGAATCCCTCAGATGACACAAAATCGGCAGCCACTCATGGTGATGCTGGAGGCCTCACTAAGCCACACGGCCTTCCCACTGGTCAGGGCTACTCTGTGTAGATTGGAAGAGGGTCCCAGATGGCCATGGAGAACCCCAGGTCCCAGGCAGGGTGTGGAGGACACAGCCACCCAGGGCCCTCTATGCTCAGCATGAGGGGATTGAGTCAGGGAGGGAAGAAATGTCCCCTCTCCCACCCACAGGACCTCTGCTAGGGTCACAGACCCTTCAGTTTTGTGTCCTAGGGACCCACTCGCCTCACTCTAGTCCTGGCTCTGCCGCCCAAGCCTTCCTACTAGTCCTCCAACCTGGACCCCTCTGCTCCATCCTGACCCCTGGGTCTGACCCTGGGCCAGGCCTCCCTGGGCCTTTGGACGAGATGATTGCACTTGGTTCCCCGCCTCTGCCCCTGCAGTTCACTCTAAGTCCATCAGATTGAATTGCTATTCCCACTGGACACATGAAAAATCTGAGACTCCAACTCTTAAGCTCAGAGTCCCAGAGCCGGGCAGGGGTAGAGTCAGGATCCAACCCAGCTCCCTGCAATTCCACTCCAGCCTCTCTGCCTCATGGGCCAGCAGGATCCTGCAGTGTTGGTACACTTCCTAAGATGGGGAATAAAAGGGCTCCAGCCAGAATCCCCGGGAACGCAAACTGATGGTGTCAGGGTTTTCTGACTTGTCCTAAATAGAGTCCTGCTTGGGCCTCATCT
>NW_020176051.1:0-853 GCF_003031525.2 Neophocaena asiaeorientalis asiaeorientalis | reverse complement strand
CACAGTGAGAACTCAGAGCAGGGAAGGAAATAAGTAAGGTACGAAAGAAAAAGAATTGAAAGAGCTGAAAGATGTATTACTTGGCTGTCAGGTGTTAGGAGAGTTTATCTGTGCTTTTTCTTAATCTTCATAATGCTCTTGTCAGAATGGTAGTAACATACCCCTTTTTTTGGATGAGCGACCTTTAAGTAAGTATAGGTTGCACTTGATTGTCTGCCAGGTCTTCAAGCCTGTGATGGGGACAGTAATGTCAGAAATTTCAATCCCAGTCAAATCAAGACCCGGTAGAAACACCCTTATGGAAGTGAATAGTTTTCACCCAAATTTGACCACATTAAACTGTTGTTCTTTCTTCTCCGGGATGATAGTCTATATTTCAAGAAGAATTATAATTCTTGCCCCATAACAATTTCTCTGAGTTCTTTGTTCCAGCTAAAGCCTTTGATTTTCATATTAGCAAAGCCCTGGAATTATATGCAAAATGCTATGAATAGTTATCTACCTATCTATTTTTAGCAAAAGGATGCAGAGCCATTATCAGATTCTCAAAACTCAATAAGATTATCTAAACA
This sequence comes from Neophocaena asiaeorientalis asiaeorientalis, assembly GCF_003031525.2. Taxonomy (NCBI): domain Eukaryota; kingdom Metazoa; phylum Chordata; class Mammalia; order Artiodactyla; family Phocoenidae; genus Neophocaena; species Neophocaena asiaeorientalis. Next base: position 281 of record NW_020176051.1, on the reverse strand, counting down.
GTTTCTATTAAATGAGGTAATGAATGACCTTTCTGGATCCAAACATTATAATATTTTCAATCCTTACCGTGGTCCCTGAAATGTCTATTATCTCTAATTCTCAGTAAGGGAACTGAGGCGTAGTAAAATCTAAGTAAGTGAGAGGTCTGGAATTCAAATCCAGGTCAGTTTCAGGCTTGAACACGACTAATTCTATAGCCTACACTGCATTCTGTGTTCTCACTGTAGATAATCAATAAATGTTCATTTATTTCCTTTACCCCAGTTGGGGACAAAGAACA
>NW_020176050.1:0-221 GCF_003031525.2 Neophocaena asiaeorientalis asiaeorientalis | reverse complement strand
GGTTACGGTTAGGGTAAGGGTTAGGGGACGGGGACGGTTTAACGGACACGTTAGGGTACGACAACAATATAGGGTGAGTGTACGTGTTAGGGTACGGGTTAGTGTTAGCGTATGTGTTAGGATTAGGGGACGGGCTAGTGTAAGGCTTCGGGTAAGCATTAAGGTTAGGGTTAACGTTAAGTTTAGGGGACGGGAACGGTTTAGGAGACAGGTTAGGGTAC
>NW_020176049.1:0-432 GCF_003031525.2 Neophocaena asiaeorientalis asiaeorientalis | reverse complement strand
CACATTAAAAGGATGATACACTATGATCAAGTGGGGTTTATACCAGGAATGCACGGATTTTTCAATATATGCAAATCAATCAACGTGATACACCATATTAACAAACTGAAGGAGAAAAACCATATGGTCATCTCAATAGATGCAGAGAAAGCTTTCGACAAAATTCAACACCCATTTATGATCAAAACCCTGCAGAAAGTAGGCATAGAGGAACTTTCCGCAACATAATAAAGGCCATATATGACAAACCCACAGCGAACATCATCCTCGATTGTGAAAAGTTGAAACCATTTCCACTAAGATCAGGAACAAGACAAGGTTGCCTACTCTCACCACTGTTACTCAACATAGTTTTGGAAGTTTTAGCGACAGCAATCTGAGAAGAAAAAGAAATCCAAATTGGAAAAGAAGAAGCAAAGCTGTCACTGTTTG
>NW_020176048.1:0-215 GCF_003031525.2 Neophocaena asiaeorientalis asiaeorientalis | reverse complement strand
GAAGGGTGAATTTTTGAGGAAAAGAGAAGATAAATTCATGGCTGCCAGAACATGAATGGTTAAGGATCAGTGCAGAAAGGAGTTCCATTCACCATCAGTACAAGAAATGCTCACTGGGGCTTACCTGGTGGTCCAGTGGTTGAGAGTAAAACTGCCGATGCAGGCGACACGGGCTTGTGCCCTGGTCCGGGAGTATCCCACATGCCGCGGAGCGG
>NW_020176047.1:0-419 GCF_003031525.2 Neophocaena asiaeorientalis asiaeorientalis | reverse complement strand
AGCGCTAGACGGTCCAGGGGCGCGCATCCTCACCTGTGCGCACCAGGGCCTGACGTATACTCTGCGCATGCGCCACCCCTCCCTAAACTTTTGCGCCCCGCCAATGCACGCCCATTGTTCGCTCACAGGTTCCAGAGCTGCATGCCAGCAACAGGCCAAAGAGAGCGCACTCCGCTTTTGGCCAAGTTGGCAGCTGAAGGAGAGTGCTCGGAGCCCAGCTCTCTCTCCTCGGACCGACCTCACCCAAGTTCTATAGGGACAGTTACTTAGGTAGGCCCTGCCCCTCACCCTCGCTCTGGGCACTGGGGGACCAGCACCTGCCAGGAGGGCTCGGCTGCCCCCAGCCCGCTCCCCACGCCCACCGACTTCCCGTGGCCAGCCCGGGTCACCCAGCTGTCTATGGCCGGCTATCCACTCGC
>NW_020176046.1:0-444 GCF_003031525.2 Neophocaena asiaeorientalis asiaeorientalis | reverse complement strand
TAGGAAGCCCAGTTAAAAAGACTCTGAACTCAAAACACTGGCTCTAAGGCCCAGGCCTGGAGCTGAGGGCCAGGGCCTCGACCCTTCCTAAAAGAACATTTGGGGTGGAGTGGGGGGAAGGAAGGGTAGGGGAGGGAGAAAGACTGTGTGTGCTAAAATGCCACATTATATACTCCAAATAAACACCTGGCAGAACACCTCCACACCTGGAGCACATCACAAGACTCAATTCCATTTGGCCAGATCAAGTGCCCCACAGGTGTTATACAGTAAGGCAGATAATTGAAAACAGCTGGTTAGGGTTTCCCTGGTGGCGCAGTGGTTGAGAGTCTGCCTGCCAGTGCAGGGGACGCGGGTTCGAGCCCTGGTCTGGGAGGATTCCACGTGCCTTGGAACAACTAGGCCCGTGCGCCACAACTGCTGAGCCTGCGCATCTGGAGCCTG
>NW_020176045.1:0-456 GCF_003031525.2 Neophocaena asiaeorientalis asiaeorientalis | reverse complement strand
TGTAAGCTTTCCCTTGAAGTTCTTTTGGTATTTGCTCTCACGCACGCATGACTGTCTATTCTAATTTTAGGGTGAAAACATTCTAAAGGCCTTTGGATACGGACTGGAACAGAAGTGAAATGGGGTTCTGTTGCCGTTTTCACCACTGCTTGATATTGGTGGCTTATGGGCCATTTCCAACCTATAGCCGTGTTTTGGTTGCCCACAGAGTGAAATGTATTTGCTGACATTTGAAACTTAGGAGGCTTTGCAGGAAAATCCAGTCTCTTATCTTCTTTGGAAAAATCAGAAGACCTGGTAACGCTGTGCCTAAATTCCCCTATAAGGCAACAGTCACCCAGGTTTGAGGAGCCCCTGCCGTGGGACTGGACCGTGCTGCCCAGTTTGCCCCAGCCCCTGCCGCTCCCTCCACCCATCCCACGCCCCGCCTGGCTCCCAGCGGGCGTTTGGCTTCTG
>NW_020176044.1:0-574 GCF_003031525.2 Neophocaena asiaeorientalis asiaeorientalis | reverse complement strand
CTCAATCACAGAGTGCTTAAGCAAGGATATGAACTCAGGCCGCCCAATATAAAGTCCTTTGTACGTTCCTCTCTACCAGACCTGTCTTCCAGGGCTCATCTCAACCTGCTCAGGGACTCAGCTACTACACAAACTATTCACTTACACTGAGCCTGCAATTGCTGGCCTTGACTGGGCTCCACCAAGCTACCATAGTACTGAAGTATCCCTCTAGACCAGGGCTCAGCAAAGCACAGCCTGTGGGCGAAACCTCACCATTGCCTCCTTTTGTAAATAAAGATTTATTGGAACATAGCCACGCCCATTTATTTTCATACTGTCTATGGCTGTTTTCACACTACAATGGCAGAGACTGTATGGTCTGCAAAATCTAAAATATTAATGAGGTAGCCCTTTCTTTGCAGACAAAGTTTGTCAACCCTGCCCCAGACCCACATTATATTGGCAAATATCTCATTATCCCATGGACAATCGTAAAACCACAAGCAAGAGGAACAATGGAATCATAACCCTTTGTTATTTCTCTCACGGAACTTTCTTACATATATGTCTATATGCTGGTACTTTTTCCACA
>NW_020176043.1:0-212 GCF_003031525.2 Neophocaena asiaeorientalis asiaeorientalis | reverse complement strand
AGCACAACCTTCCGAGACTGAACCAGGAAGAAATAGAAAAATTTAAATAGACCAATCACAGGCACTGCAATTGAGACTGTGATTTAAAATCTTCCAACAAACAAAAGCCCAGGACCAGATAGCTTCACAGGCAAATTCTACCAAACATGTAGAGAAGAGCTAACACCTATTCGTCTCAAACTCTTCCAAGATATAGCAGAGGGAGGAACACT
>NW_020176042.1:0-2145 GCF_003031525.2 Neophocaena asiaeorientalis asiaeorientalis | reverse complement strand
TCGAGACAGCATGTGAACTGGGTCCCGGGTCCGGGGCCCCAGGTCCAGAGCAGCCTCTCATAACCCAGGGCAGAATGCAGGCCTCTGAGTCCCCCCGCAACTCCCCCGGCTGAGACCCAGGCATTGGAGAGGTGTGGGCCGCGGAGCATGCGTGTGTGGTGCCCAGAGCCTCAGCCCCACCCCCACGCCCCAGCTCCCGAAGAACTGAGCACTTGGGTGGTTTCTAGAGCAGAGGGTCGATGTCCACTGACCAGACGTCCCGTGCATCTCCTGTCTCTCCCCAGGAGACCGAGGGGAAAAGGGCGCGGGCGGAGAGAAAGGTGAGCCCCTCTGCCGCCCTGGGGTCACTGGGCAGGCTTTGCATGGGGCTGGGGGGTCCCAGAGGCCTCGGTCACGGCCAGCACTACCTGGGGGAGGATCTCAGACCACACCCCTGGCCCTGTCCCTGCAGCCCATGGGTGCGGGAGGAGGGGCCTCTGAGCCCGGCGTGCTTTGTCAGCGGCCGGTGAGCGCTCAAAGCCCAGAGGCTCCAGAGTCGGACCCAGTTGACTGGCAATACCGCTTTACTACGTGATTTTGGACACTTTGCTTATAATGCTCTGATTTATGCTCATTTATTTAAAACTTTGTAAAAGCAAGAAAAGGCAAAACGCCAAGACACAGTCACACGCTCTGGCTACAAATACAAAGTGCGAGGTTGGGGCCCAGACTCACATCCCAAATGCTCCCCAGTACTTCCCACAAGCAGCGGCTGTGCTGGAGACACGGGCTGTGGAAAGCGATAGGCCTGGGGGCGCTAACCTCCACCGCCGTGAGCCGTGAAGCCCAGGCGAGGTGGCTGGCACGGCGGTCCAGCCAGTGCCCCGCGGGACGGTGCTGGCCGCCAGCCCCCAGGCAGGCCGGATGCAGTGGGGGCCAGGCAAGCCCAGTGATGCTGAGTCTAGGAGCTGATCCGCAGGGCTGGAGGCTGAGAGTTCTGCAAAGAGCTGGACAATGGTTTCCTTTCTCCACGCCGTGTTCACGGAGCAACAGGGCTGAGGGGCGGGGGCGCTGTTTCCAGACGTGTGACGTGCATGTCCTCTCTCCCCACAACAGGAGACCCGGGGCAGCTTCATTCCTGTGCCACAGGTGACTGCGAACACGCCGACCCCCGGACCTCCACCTGGACCTGCTCTTGCTGGGGGCGGGGGAGGGGGGGTTGACCAGAAGGCCAGCTGCACAGACTCAGGTTCCACCTTCCAAGGACAAAACCCTCTCTGAGCGTATCTTACTCCCCACCTACCCACGTGATAGGCAGCCATTGCCTGGATAACTCGAGTGTATTCCTGGAGGAGGCCAGGTGCCCAGGAGACTAGGCGGGGGCAGCCCTGGGAGGTGGGGATGGCCAGGTCGACGGGGCCTGGCCGTCACAGCCGGGTGGCCTTGGGGGCTGCGTCTCTGTCCCAGGACTCAGGGCCCACCTCCCCCAGGCAGGTGTCCCTGCCTCTCCCTCCTCCCCCCTCCCGCTCCCCCCTGCCCCGCCCAGAGCTCCTGTCCTGGCGTCCATTCCCAGGCTTCCCTCCCCAGGACCTCGGACCTGTAAGGAGCTGCTCACCAGGGGGCACTTTCTGAGCGGCTGGCACACCATCTACCTGCCCGACTGCCGGCCCCTGACCGTGCTGTGTGACATGGACGTGGACGGCGGGGGGTGGACCGTGAGTGGGGGGGACACAGCGATGGCCGTGGGGTTCACCCAGTGATGGCCTTGGGGTTCCTGGGCAGGGGTGGGCGTGCCTGGGAGCCTCACCTGGCGGCAGATCACTGTTTAGTGGCCTTTGTGAGACCGTCCACTCCTTCCAGGCTGAGGCTGACCCCGTCCTTTCACTGAGGTCGGGAGAATCAGAAATGTCGGGGGAGGGGGGTGTGGACCCACATGGGAAGGAGTCCCGTGACTCAGGGCTGTGGGCTCCGGCCCGGAGGTGCCCACTCCTCTCCAGCCGTGTGGCGTTGGGCTTGTCGCCTGCCCTCTCTGAGCCTCCGTTTCCTCCCTGGTCCCATGTGGGTGTCCCTTACTGCCCCTGGGCTCTTGGATGAGACCCACGTCTGGTCCTCAGCCTGTGATACCTGTGAACTCCCAGCGCTACTCCCGCGTGTGGCCGGGGTGCT
>NW_020176041.1:0-913 GCF_003031525.2 Neophocaena asiaeorientalis asiaeorientalis | reverse complement strand
CCTAACACTAAGCCTAACCCTAACCCTTACACGAAGCCTTAAACTAAACCGTCCACTAAACCTAACCCGTACGCTAACACTAACCCGTACCCTAACACGTACGCTCACCCTAAACCGTTGTCGGACACTCACCGGTCTCCTAAACCGTTCCCGTCCCCGTACCCTAACCCTAAGCCTAAATCTAACGCTAACCCTTACCCGAAGTCTTACCTTATCCCGTCCCCTAATCGTAACCCGTACGCTAGCACTAAGCCATACCCTAACACTTACGCTCACCCTAAACCGTTGTCGTACACTAACCTGTCCCCTAAACCGTCCCCGTCCCCTAAACCTAACCCTAACCCTACCCCTAACGCTTACCAAAGCCTTACAGTAACCCGTCCCCTAATCTTAAGCCGTACACTAACACTAACCCTTACCCTAACACGTACGCTCACCCTAAACCGTTGTCGTACACTAACCTGTCCCCTAAACCGTCCCCGTCCCCTAAACCTAACCCTAACCCTACCCCTAACGCTTACCAAAGCCTTACAGTAACCCGTCCCCTAATCTTAAGCCGTACACTAACACTAACCCTTACCCTAACACGTACGCTCACCCTAAACCGTTGTCGTACACTAACCTGTCCCCTAAACCGTCCCCGTCCCCTAAACCTAACCCTAACCCTACCCCTAACGCTTACCAAAGCCTTACAGTAACCCGTCCCCTAATCTTAAGCCGTACACTAACACTAACCCTTACCCTAACACGTACGCTCACCCTAAACCGTTGTCGTACACTAACCTGTCCCCTAAACCGCCCCTGTCCCCTAACCCTAACCCTAACCCTAACGCTTACCAAAGCCTTACAGTAACCCGTCCCCTAATCTTAAGCCGTACACTAACACTAACCCTTACCCTAACACGTACGCTCA
>NW_020176040.1:0-208 GCF_003031525.2 Neophocaena asiaeorientalis asiaeorientalis | reverse complement strand
ATCAAATCTGAATGAGACCCTTGCTGGGTAGAATAATCTTGGTTGCACGTTTTTCTCCTTCATCACTTTTAATATGTCCTGCCAGTCCCTTCTGGCTTGCAGAGTTTCTGCTGAGAGATCAGCTGTTAACCTTATGGGTATTCACTTGTGTGTTTTTTGTTGTTTTTCCCTGCAGCTTTTAATATGTTTTCTTTGTATTTAATTTTTG
>NW_020176039.1:0-759 GCF_003031525.2 Neophocaena asiaeorientalis asiaeorientalis | reverse complement strand
ACTTTTTCTGATGTGAGCCCAGTGATGCCAGGACACTGCTGCAAGGTTCCCATACGCATGGGGATGTATGCCTTCTGTTCTCTTGTCCCAACGCCTGGGTTGCTCACAGTTTCATGATGTTGGCTTCCTGATGTTAGTTCACACAGGCCCAGATCCCATAGCCTCTGTGATCTGGGCTGCCTGCTCGAAGTTTCCAACTGCTGGATTCCTCACCATTTTTATTCTTTGGCCGCTGTGTTGTGAGGCTCCTCCTGCCTGTGTCAATCCCAGCCCCTTGGTGATGTGTGTCCTCTGGTTTAAGGCCACGTACACTGGGTCCCTCAAGTTTCGATGATGTGGCCCACTGGTGTGAGGACACTCCTGCCTGGTTCCCATCCCCTTGGTGATGTGGGTCCTCTGATGAAAGTCTGATCCAGAATGGATTCCTCACCCTTCTGTGAAGTGAGTCTTCTGCTGTGAGGTCACTCCTGCCTGGTTGGCACACGATGCCTTGTCAACGTAGGCCGTCTCGTTGCAGTTGGAGCCTGCTGGGCGCCTCCTCCCCTAGGTGAAGAGGGCCCTCTAGCTTCAGGCACTAACTGCTGGGCTCCCCTCATTTTCTGATGTGCGCCCAGTTGTGCAAGAACACTCCTGCCTGGTTCCCATCCCCATGGAGATGTGGGCCTTCTGCTCTGAAGTCCCAATGGCTGGGTTGTTCACAGTATCATGGTGAGGGCCTTCTGGTGTGAGTTCATTCTGGCCTGGATTCCATAGCCCTGG
>NW_020176038.1:0-243 GCF_003031525.2 Neophocaena asiaeorientalis asiaeorientalis | reverse complement strand
AGCTGGCCTGGGCCTCGGCCCACGTTTACTCACAGATGCCTGGGCATGGTCCCCCAGCTTTGTAGTGAGGACGCTTGTTGCCTGGGGCCTGCTGGCTGAATGGGAGATGATTTCCCCACCACTGACCAACTTCAGAATTGTTTACAACTGGAGCAAATGCCCTGATATGGTTTTCCCCTGTGTAACTGGTGGTTCCAACTGAAGGATTCCTCACCGTTTTTATTCTTTGGGCTCTGTGTTGTG
>NW_020176037.1:0-409 GCF_003031525.2 Neophocaena asiaeorientalis asiaeorientalis | reverse complement strand
CTTCTTCTTGGATAGATCCCTTGATCATTATGTAGTGTCCCACCTTTTCTCGTGTAACATTCTTTATTTTGAAGTCTATTTTATCTGATATGAGTACTGCTGCTCCAACTTTCTTTTGATTTCTATTTTCATGGAATATCATTTTCCATCCCCTCACTTTCAGTCTGTATGTGTCACTAGGTCTGATGTGGGTCTCTTGTAGACAACATATATATGGATCTTGGCTTTGTATCCATTCTGCAAGCCTGAGTCTTTTGGTTGGAGCATTTAATCCATTTACATTTAAGGTAATTATCACTATGTATGTTCCTATTACCATTTTCTGAATTGTTTTGAGTTTGTTTCTGTAGGTCCTTTTCTTCTCTTGGGTTCCCCACTTAGAGAAGATCCTTTAGCATTTGTTGTAGAG
>NW_020176036.1:0-422 GCF_003031525.2 Neophocaena asiaeorientalis asiaeorientalis | reverse complement strand
TAACCCTAATCCTAACACTAACCCTTAACTGAAGCCTTACCATAACCCATCCATTAATCCTAACCCGTACGTTAACACTAACCCATGCTCTAACACGTACGCTCGCCCTAAACTGTTGCCGTACCCTAACCTGTCCCCTAAACCGTCCCCGTCCCCTAACCCTACCCCTAACCCTTACCCGAAGCCTTACACTAGCCCGTTCCCTAAATCTAACCCGTACGCTAACACTAACCTGTATTCTAACACGTATGCTCACCCTAAACCGTTGTCGTACCCTAACTTGTCCCCTAACCCGTCCCCGTCCCCTAACCCTACCCCTAACCCTTACCCGAAGCCTTACACTAGCCCGTTCCCTAAATCTAATCCGTACGCTAACACTAACCTGTATTCTAACACGTATGCTCACCCTAAACCGTTGTCGT
>NW_020176035.1:0-212 GCF_003031525.2 Neophocaena asiaeorientalis asiaeorientalis | reverse complement strand
AAAACCAGACAAGGATGTCACAGAGAAAGAAAACTACAGGCTATGTTCACTGATGAACATAGATGCAAAAATCCTCAACAAAATACTAGCAAACAGAATCCAGCAGCACATTAAAAGGATCATACACCATGATCAACTGGGGTTTACTCCAGGAATTCAAGGATTCTTCAGTATAAGCAAATCAATCAATGTGATATACCATATTAACAAAT
>NW_020176034.1:0-246 GCF_003031525.2 Neophocaena asiaeorientalis asiaeorientalis | reverse complement strand
AGACCTGAGTCCAAATTCCACATCTACCATATTTTCGTGAGTAAATAACTACTTCTAAGGCTCTGTTCCATGTATGCATTATGGGATATCATAATAATACATACATTAATTGTATGACTATCAGGGGATGAAATGACACAATCCATTTGCCATGGTCGGCTAAGTAACTGGCACCAAGTAAAAGCACTCAAGACATTAGCCAATGTTAATAGCGGAGAGATGATAACAAAACTCTGGGACTGATGC
>NW_020176033.1:0-375 GCF_003031525.2 Neophocaena asiaeorientalis asiaeorientalis | reverse complement strand
TATTAATTTTCTATAATGATACATTTTAATTCTTTTATATTGTGTGTATTTATTATGGTTTGTTCTGTGTTTACCCTCTGGCTATTACAGTCTATTTTAAGATGATAACAATTAAATTCTAATATATATAATGGAATTTAATCTGAAAAAATACTGAATGACTATACTGTATACATGAAACTAACATAATATTGTCTATACTTCAATAAACAAAAGTACAGATAAGTTACTGAAAAGAATTTTCATAGTTTTTTTACTTTTTCTTGTAACAAACTAGAGATATAAACCTTTATTTCACAAAATATGTATGTATATGCACTCAACATCCAAGCATTGAAATATACAAGTAAATATTAACAGATCTGAGGGGATAAG
>NW_020176032.1:0-250 GCF_003031525.2 Neophocaena asiaeorientalis asiaeorientalis | reverse complement strand
TAGCCACTGGAGACAGACATCAAGAACAATGGGAACTACGATCTGGCAGCCTGCAAAAAGGAGACCCAAAACACAGTAAGATAAGCAAAATGAGAAGACAGAAAAACACACAGCAGATGAAGGAGCAAGATAAAAATGCACCAGACCTAACAAATGAAGAGGAAATAGGCAATCTACATGAAAAAAAATTCAGAATAATGATAGTAAGTATGATCTGAAATCTTGGAAATAGAATGGACAAAATGCAAGA
>NW_020176031.1:0-254 GCF_003031525.2 Neophocaena asiaeorientalis asiaeorientalis | reverse complement strand
TACCCTAACACTTACGTTCACCCTAAACCATTGTCGTACCCCAACATGTCCCGTACCGTCCGCGTCCCCGTCTCCTAACCTTAACCTTAAACCTAACCCTAACCCTAACCCTTACCCGAAGACTTACACTAACCCGTCCCCTAATCCTAACCTGTACGCTAACACTAAACCGTACCGTAAAATGTACGCACACCCTAAACCATTGTCGTACCGTAACATGCCCCTAAACCGTCCCGGTCCCCAACCCTAACCCT
>NW_020176030.1:0-202 GCF_003031525.2 Neophocaena asiaeorientalis asiaeorientalis | reverse complement strand
AAGGATCATGAGAGACTACTACAAGCAACCATATGCCAATACAATGCACAACCTGATAGAAAATGGACAAATTCTTGGGAAATCACAACCTTCCAAGACTGAACCAGGAAGAGATAGAAAATATAAACAGACCAGTCACAAGCCCTGAAATTTAGACTGTAATAAAAAAATCTTCCAACAAACAAAAGCCCAGGACCAGATG
>NW_020176029.1:0-235 GCF_003031525.2 Neophocaena asiaeorientalis asiaeorientalis | reverse complement strand
TCACTATGCCGCTACGGGCCTGAGGACACAGATTTCATGGCATAGTGATATTCAATTGTACGTACGTACCACAACTTTTTTATCCATTTTTGGCTTTCTGGGATATTTACCTCATACTGTAGACGAGGTTCTTGTGAACACAGCCGTCCCAAACTTTGAGGTGGCTGTGTTTTTTTGATTTGAATTACCCTAATCTATAGGACCATACGTGGAAGTGCCATAGGCTGTGATGCTT
>NW_020176028.1:0-721 GCF_003031525.2 Neophocaena asiaeorientalis asiaeorientalis | reverse complement strand
AGTTATGAGGGTGTTTTCTCATGTAAATGGTGGTCTGATATTGTTGATACGATACATATATTTACCTCGTTGCGTTACGATTAATACAGAGAGAGTGTATAGGGCAGTAATACTGTCTTAGCCCCTATGAGGATAATGGTGATATTGGACTAGAAGAAAGATATTACTACAAATAGTTCTCTGATTAAGTTGATTGTTGGGGGCAGGGCTAGGTCTGTAAGATTTACTAGTAGTCATCATGTTGCCATTAGTGGAAGAAATGTTTGTAGACCACGGACTAAAATTGTTTCAGCTATGAACACGCTGATAATTTGAATTTGCCAGGCAAAATAATATAGACGATGTGAGGCTGTGGGTGATTATTAGGGCCCTAGTTCCTATAGAACTTGAAGGTGTTTGGGTAAGAAGAGCTACTATGACAAGTGACACGTGCTTAACGGAGGCGCATATGATGAGCTATTTTAAGTCTGTTTGGTGCAAGCAGATTGAGCTCATTATAATTACTCCTTAGAAGGACAATATAAGGAATGGGTACCCTACATACTTTGCTATGGGTTTCAGGATTATTGTGATTTACGAATGGCTACGGCCACCAAGTTTGCGTAGTAGGGCTGCAAGAATCATAGATCAGGCGATAAGGGCTTCTACGTGCATTTTTGACATCATAGGTGTAACCCATGAAGGGGTATTTTTACTATAAAAGCCACTTTACACACTAATC
>NW_020176027.1:0-550 GCF_003031525.2 Neophocaena asiaeorientalis asiaeorientalis | reverse complement strand
CCTATACACTAATGATGAAAAATCTGAAAGGGAAATCAAGAGAACACTCCCATTTACCATTGCAACAAATTGAATAAAATATCTAGGAATAAACCAACCTAAGGAGACAAAAGACTTGTATGCAGAAAATTATAAGACACTGATGAAAGAAAGTAAAGATGATACAAATAGATGGAGAGATATACCATGTTCTTGGATTGGAAGAATCAAGATTGTGAACATGACTCTACCACCCAATTCACTCTACAGATTCAATGCAATGCCTATCAAACTACCACTGGCATTTCTCACATAAATAGAACAAAAAATTTCACAATTTCTATGGAAATACAAAAGACCCTGAATAGCCAAAGCAATCTTGAGAATGAAAAACGCAGCTGGAGGAGTCAGGCTCCCTGACTTCAGACTATACTACAAAGCTACAGTAATGAAGACTGTATTGTATTGGTACAAAAACAGAAAAATAGATCAATGGAACAGGATAGAAAGCCCACAGACAAACCCACGCCCATATGGTCACCTTATCTTTGATAAAGTAGGCAGGAATGTA
>NW_020176026.1:0-470 GCF_003031525.2 Neophocaena asiaeorientalis asiaeorientalis | reverse complement strand
AACACAGCCTATGGCACTTCCACTTATGGTCCTACAGCTGACGGAAATTAAAATCAAAAACAGACACTACCCCAATATTTGGGACGGCTGTGTTCACAAGCAGCTCGTCTACAGAACCAGGTATATATCCCAGAAAGCAAAAAATGGATAAAGAAGTTGTGGCACGTACGTGCAATGCAATATCACTCAGCAATGAAATCTGTGTCATCAGGCCCGTAGCGGCATAGTGAGTGGATGCAGGTACGGTGATTCTACGTGAACTACGTCACACAGAAAAAGAAACATCATAAGATATCACTAATACACGTAATGTAAACTTGACTACACATGAACTGAATTACAAAACAGAACAGGGTCTCAAATTTAGAAAACCAACTAGTGCTTGCTTATGGGGACAGGTGCCTTGCGGTGCTGCATAAAACCAGAGAAAGAAATTAGCACAGATAACATTCCATGAGCCAAATATGTAA
>NW_020176025.1:0-201 GCF_003031525.2 Neophocaena asiaeorientalis asiaeorientalis | reverse complement strand
ACCCGTACGCTATCACTAACCCATACCCTAACACGTACGCTTACCCTAGACCGTTGTCGTTCCCTAACCTGTCCCCTAAACCGTCCCCGTCCCCTAACCCTAACCCTAAACCTACACCTAACCCTAACCCTTACCCAACGACTTACCCTAACCCATCCCCTAATTATAACCCGAACGCTAACACTAACCCATACCCTAACA
>NW_020176024.1:0-229 GCF_003031525.2 Neophocaena asiaeorientalis asiaeorientalis | reverse complement strand
GTCCAAAAACAGAAGGTGAGCATGGGTGCAAGAGGTTAATCACCAGGCTGGGGTCGGGTGCAGAGTTTGAGAGCAACACAGGTAGAAAAGGCTTTTGTCCTATCCTTGATTTTTGAGGTATGGAAATTCACAGGTCACTACCTTCATTTCAAAATGAATGAATGTACTATTCAATTTTTTAAAACAGTAGAAGTAAACATGAGTGATAATAAATTTCCAACTGTCGTGA
>NW_020176023.1:0-874 GCF_003031525.2 Neophocaena asiaeorientalis asiaeorientalis | reverse complement strand
CTAACAATAAACCGTACCCTAACACGTATGCTCACCCTAAAGTGTTTTCGTACCCTAGCCTGTCCCCGAAACCGTCCCCGTCACCTAACTCTAACCCTAACCCTGACCCTAACCCTAACACGTACCTGAAGCCTTACCCTAACCCGTCCTCTATTCCTAACCCGTACGCTAACATTAACCCGTACCCTAACACGTATGCTCACCCTAAAGTGTTTTCGTCCCCTAGCCTGTCCCCGAACCCGTCGCCGTCCCCTAACTCTAACCCTAACCCTGACCCTAACCCTAACACGTACCCGAAGCCTTACCCTAACCCGTCCTCTATTCCTAACCCGTACGCTAACATTAACCCGTACCCTAACACGTATGCTCACCCTAAAGTGTTTTCGTCCCCTAGCCTGTCCCCGAACCCGTCGCCGTCCCCTAACTCTAACCCTAACCCTGACCCTAACCCTAACACGTACCCGAAGCCTTACCCTAACCCGTCCTCTATTCCTAACCCGTACGCTAACATTAACCCGTACCCTAACACGTATGCTCACCCTAAAGTGTTTTCGTCCCCTAGCCTGTCCCCGAACCCGTCGCCGTCCCCTAACTCTAACCCTAACCCTGACCCTAACCCTAACACGTACCCGAAGCCTTACACTAACCCGTCCGCTAATCCTAACCCGTACGCGAACACTAATCCGTACCCTAACACCTACGCTCACCCAAAACCGTTGTCGTACCCAAACCTGTCCCCTAAATCGTCCCCGTCCCCTAACCCTAACCCTAACCCTAACCCTAACCCAAACCCTTACGCGAAGCCTTACCGTAACCTGTCCACTAATCCTAATCTGTACGCTAACAGTAACCAGTACCCTAACACGTACGCTCA
>NW_020176022.1:0-911 GCF_003031525.2 Neophocaena asiaeorientalis asiaeorientalis | reverse complement strand
CGCGTCTTACTCTTCCGCCATCTTCAAGGTCCCCCCGGAAAACCGAGAAAATATTTTTAAATGAAGCAACTGACAAAGGATTAATCACCAAAATTTATAATCAGCTCATGCAGCTCTATATCAAAAATCGAACAACCAAATCCAAAAATGGGCAGAAGACCTAAATACACATTCGTCCAAAGAAGATATCCAGACTGCCAACAGGCACATGAAAGAATGCTCGACTCTATTAATCATTAAAGAAATGCAAATCAAAACTACAATGAGATATCTTCTCACACCAGTCAGAATGGCCATCACCAAAAAATCTAGAAACAATAAATGCTGCAGAGGCTGTGGAGAAAAGGGAACCCTCTTGCACTGTCGGTGGGAATGTAAGTTGATACAGCCACTGTGGAGAACAGTGTGGAGATTACTTAAAAAACTACAAATAGAACTACAATATGACCCAGGATTCCCACTACTGGGCGTATACCCTGAGAAAAGCGTAATTGAAAAAGAATCATGTACCAAAATGTTCATTGCAGCTCTATTTACAATGGCCTGGAGATGGAAACAACCTAAGTGCCCATCATCAGATGAATGGATAAAGAAGGTGTGGCACATATATACAATGGAATATTGCTCAGCCGTAAAAAGAAACGAAATTGAGCTATTTGTAATGAGGTGTATAGACCTAGAGTCTGTCATACAGAGTGACGTAAGTAAGAAAGAGAAAGATAAATACCATATGCTAACACATATATATGGAATTTAAGAAAAAAATGTCATGAAGAACCTAAGGGTAAGACAGGAATAAAGACACAGACCTACTAGAGAATGGACTTTTGGATATGGGGAGGGGGAAAGGTAAGCTGTGACAAAGCAAGGGAGAGGCATGGACATATATACACTACCAAATGTAAGGCAGA
>NW_020176021.1:0-980 GCF_003031525.2 Neophocaena asiaeorientalis asiaeorientalis | reverse complement strand
CACCACGAGCGCTCCTCCTTCCACCACAGGCCCCGCGGCTCCTACCTACACCACGAGCGCTCCTCCTTCCACCACGGGCCCCGCGGCTCCTACCCACACCACGAGCGCTCCTCCTTCCACCACAGGCCCCGCGGCTCCTACCTACACCACGAGCGCTCCTCCTTCCACCACGGGCCCCGCGGCTCCTACCCACACCACGAGCGCTCCTCCTTCCACCACAGGCCCCGCGGCTCCTACCTACACCACGAGCGCTCCTCCTTCCACCACGGGCCCCGCGGCTCCTACCCACACCACGAGCGCTCCTCCTTCCACCACAGGCCCCGCGGCTCCTACCTACACCACGAGCGCTCCTCCTTCCACCACGGGCCCCGCGGCTCCTACCCACACCACGAGCGCTCCTCCTTCCACCACAGGCCCCGCGGCTCCTACCTACACCACGAGCGCTCCTCCTTCCACCACGGGCCCCGCGGCTCCTACCCACACCACGAGCGCTCCTCCTTCCACCACAGGCCCCGCGGCTCCTACCTACACCACGAGCGCTCCTCCTTCCACCACGGGCCCCGCGGCTCCTACCGACACCACGAGCGCTCCTCCTTCTACCACAGACCCTGCAACTCTTGCCACTAAAACGAGTACAGCTACTCCCTCCACAAATACCCCAGGTAAGAGCAATTCACTCAAAGCTTCTCACTGCGGAGTCACAGTATTTTGGAGGAGGGTAGGTAAGTTTGTTCTACCAGAGTAGGGAAGTGCATATAAAGAGACCCAAGGTGTCCTTGGATATGAACCCCTGCAATTAAAAAGTCTGGGTCGCACGGGCTAATAGTAATGGCAGACATGCTAAACGATTACCTGTTCCATTCTCCTTTCCTCGTTATTTGCCAGATGTGGAATATTTTTATGAACTTGGACTTTTAAAAGCTACTTTTCCAGCTTCCTTCTCCCTGGTAGATTTTTGCAAATAGTTTCATCTTCTCTGA
>NW_020176020.1:0-701 GCF_003031525.2 Neophocaena asiaeorientalis asiaeorientalis | reverse complement strand
GTTGAGGGTGAGCATACGTGTTAGGGTACGGGTTAGTGTTATGTACGGGGTAGGGTTAGGGGACGGGTTAGGGTAAGGCTTCCGGTAAAGGTTAGGGTTAGGGTTAGGGGATGGGGACGGTTAGGGGACAGGTTAGGGTACGACAGCGGTTGAGGGTGAGCATACGTGTTAGGGGACGGGTTAGTGTTATGTACGGGGGAGGGTTAGGGGACGGGTTAGGGGAAGGCTTCCGGTAAAGGTTAGGGTTAGGGTTAGGGGATGGGGACGGTTAGGGGACAGGTTAGGGTACGACAGCGGTTGAGGGTGAGCATACGTGTTAGGGGACGGGTTAGTGTTATGTACGGGGGAGGGTTAGGGGACGGGTTAGGGGAAGGCTTCCGGTAAAGGTTAGGGTTAGGGTTAGGGGATGGGGACGGTTAGGGGACAGGTTAGGGTACGACAGCGGTTGAGGGTGAGCATACGTGTTAGGGGACGGGTTAGTGTTATGTACGGGGGAGGGTTAGGGGACGGGTTAGGGGAAGGCTTCCGGTAAAGGTTAGGGTTAGGGTTAGGGGATGGGGACGGTTAGGGGACAGGTTAGGGTACGACAACGGTTTAGGGTGAGTGTACGTGTTAGGGTACGAGTTAGTGTTAGGGTTCGGGTTAGGATTAGGAGACTGCTTAGTGTAAGGCTTCGGATAAGGGTTAGTGTTAGGGTTAGG
>NW_020176019.1:0-201 GCF_003031525.2 Neophocaena asiaeorientalis asiaeorientalis | reverse complement strand
CAGGAAACATCTCAAATAAACAACCTAACCTTGCTCCTAAAATTATTAGAGAAAGAAGAACAAAAAACCCCAAAGTTAGCAGAAGGAAAGAAATCATAAAGATCAGATCAGAAATAAATGAAAAAGAAAGGAAGGAACTGATAGCAAAGATCAATAAAACAAAAAGCTGGTTCTTTAAGAAGATAAACAAAATTGATAAAC
>NW_020176018.1:0-232 GCF_003031525.2 Neophocaena asiaeorientalis asiaeorientalis | reverse complement strand
CTATTTACCCATCACAAATCCATCCATTCCAAGCAGCAATGCATCATCGCAACCTTCGTAAGTACCTGCCCCTCCCTTCGTTTAGAATGTGAAGGATGCTGTGGAAGCACAAAGTCACACACAAGGCTCCAGTACTCTTGGTTTAATCCCCATAAGGAACGCAAGCTCTGACCGTCAAGACAACAAAAAAAAGTTTGACCGGAAGATGTCTAATTCATGGACGACTTGGAAG
>NW_020176017.1:0-310 GCF_003031525.2 Neophocaena asiaeorientalis asiaeorientalis | reverse complement strand
ATGGTTTATCAATTTTGTTTATTTTCTGAAAGAACCAGCTTATAGTTTTATTGAACTTTGCTATCGTGTCCTTTATTTCTTTTTCATTTTTTTCTGATCTGATTTTTATGATTTCTTTCCTTCTGCTAACTTTGGGGTTTTTTTGTTCTTCTTTCTCTAATTGCTTTAGGTGCAAGGTTAGGTTGTTTATTTGAGATGTTTCCTGTTTCTTAAGGTAGGATTGTATTGCTATAAACTTCGCTCTTAAAACTGCTTTTGCTGCATCCTACAGGTTTTGGGTTGTCGTGTCTCCATTGTCATTTGTCTCTAG
>NW_020176016.1:69268-79227 GCF_003031525.2 Neophocaena asiaeorientalis asiaeorientalis | reverse complement strand
GTAACAACCAATCATGAGAACAGAAAGGAGCTGCCTTTAAACACTGTGGGGAACGTAGAAAGGCTGCCACTCTCTGGTCATTACCTGCAAAAGCAGCTCTAAAGCCTGTGCTAATGGTCACTTCGTGTGAACAAGTCCTGCAGGGGTGTAACTGAATCCTGCCCTCAAAATGTCTTGAGGGAGGTAATGGTCAAAAAGTTTCAAAATGTGACTCATACTGTAAGGAAACACTTTGAAGAACTAAGCTGTAATCACTGTTTGAAAAATAAAAAGGACATGCCTTAAAGGTCAACTTCAACGGATTACGAGACCCATGCCAAATGTACCACAAAGAGGTATCAGGTCACACCAGCCATAATATGTATCAGCAGGAAAACTACAAACAATAAATGCTGAATGTGTTGGGAGAATTGCATACCCTGAACTTTAAGTGGGATGTAACCCGGAAAGAGCCACTAATGAGAACAGAATGGAGATGCCTTAGGAGGACCACTCCTCCTATAACCTAAGAAGACAGAATTGGAAAGACAAAGGCAGAGAAATGTGCATTGCAGCAGTATTAAAATAGCCAAGACATGGAGGCAACCAAGAAGTCCCTCACAAGGTGACTGGACAAATAAGAACTGGTACATGTACAGATGGAATACTAGCTAGGGAAAAAAATGAAGCAATGCCATTTGAATCACCATAGATGAGTCTAGAGGTAATCAGGCAAATTGTTCTAATGCAGACAGTAAAAGACACATATCCTATTATATCACTTATATGTGTTAGCTAAAAATTGATACTAATGAATATTTCCACAGAGAAAGGCAATCACGGATTCATTAAACTTATGGTTCACCAAATGGAAAGGTGTGAGGACTGGATACATTAGGATAATGAGGTTAACATAGATATAGAAACACATGTGAAATATATAATCAACAGAGACATACGGAATACCAAGAGAAGACTACTCAACATTGTGTCATAGCATACATGGGAAAAGGATCTGAAGAAGAATAGATATATGTATATGTGTGAAAGAACCACATATTGCACACTTAGAACAAACAAAACATTGTAATCAAATTTGCTCTGATAAAAAATAAAAATTAAATTAAAAAAAGAACAAGAAGCAATGAGACATAAATTTAAGGGGTTTTTGCTTGTGCGTCGCATTCTAATTTGCAACTGGAGCACGACTTGCATTAAAGCTCTGTCATCAATAATAAAACAGCTTTATAAGCAATGTTGAAGGTAGCTTAAAAGTAGTCTCATTAATTGTTGATATTAACAAGAAAACAAACAAAAGTAAAAATCTCACTGCAATAAGTATACATAGAGTAAGTGTAGTAGGTCAAACACTTATTAAACTGCTGTAAAGAAAAAAGACAACAATAGTCTGTTGTTTTTTTTTTTAAAGAGAGGGCCCAAATAAATTAGAAATGTAAGAGATGATGTTACAACAGACACCACAGAAATACATAGTATCCTAAGATACACACAGGTTAACTCAGGGCTCAGACTGGACAGAGCCCACTCTCCATTCCCCTGTACATGACTTACTGGAGCCTCAGGAATGGAGGATGGGGTCCCTGACAGGAGGCACAAGATAGAAGATGTTAGGCATTAACATCACTGCATTCATCTTAAACGTGCCTGAACTACATTCACACAAGATTATTTTGTCCTCTATGTACATCACACCTCTAGTCGGAACTGCAGATCTTTGGCTTCACCACCTCTACTGACAGTATTAGTTTCACCTGCTGTGGACCGTCTCCTGTAGGATATCTAGAACCACAAAGCATCCAGCTTCACAGGACCCAGAGTCTGTGTGACTCCAGAGTCTCAGAGTCTCAGCTGCACTCAGAGACTCACAGTCTCAACAGAGGCTCCACTCCTGGAGGACACACAGTAGTGTGCGCATCAGGACCCAGGGGAAGGAGCAGTGACCCCGTAGACGAATGATCGGACCTACCTGCTAGTTTTGCAGGGTCTCCTGCAGAGGTGGGGAGTGGCTGTGGCTCACCGTGGGGACAACGACACTGGCAGCAGAAGTTTTGGGAAATACTCCTTGGCATGATCCTTCCCAGAGTCCGCCATTAGCCCCACCATGAGCAAGGTAGGCTCCAGTGCTGGGTGGCCTCAGGCCAAACAAACAGGGAGGGAACTCAGCCCCATGCATCAGCAGACAAGCAGATTAAACTTTTAATTAAAGTTTTATTTAATCCGCAGACAAACAGATTAAAGCTCTGCCCACCAGAGCAACACCCAGTTCAACCCCCCAACAGCCCCTCCCATCAGGAAGCTTGCACAAGCCTCTAAGATAGCCTTATCCACTGGAGAGCAGACAGCAGAAGCAAGAAGAACTACAATTCTGCAGCCTGTGGAAGGAAAACCACATTCACAGAAAGATAGACAAAATGAAAATGCAGAGGACTTTATACCAGATCAAGGAACAAGGTAAAACCCCAGTAAAACAATGAAATGAGGTGGGGATAGGCAACCTTCCAGAAAAAGAATTCAGAATAATGATAGTGAAGATGATCCATGACCTTGGAAAATGAATAGAGGCAAAGATCGAGAAGATGCAAGGAATGCTTAACAAAGACCTAGAAGAATTAAGGAACAAACACCTAGAAGAATTAAAGAACAAACTAACAGAGATGAACAATACAATAACTGAAATGAAAAATACACTAGAAAGAATCAGTAGCAGAATAACTGTGGCAGAAGAACGGATAAGTGACCCAGAAGACAGAAAGGTGGAAATCATTGCGATGGAACAGAATAAAGAAAAAGAATGAAAATAAATGAAGACACCCTAAGAGACCTCTGGGACAACATTAAACACAACAACATTCGGATTATAGGGGTCCCAGACGGAGAAGAGGGAGAGAAAGGACTCAAGAAAATATTTGAAGAGATTATAGTCAAAAACTTCCCTAGTATGGGAAAAGAAATAGCCACCCAAGTCCAGGAAGCACAGAGAGTCCCAAGCAGGATAAACCAAAGGAGAAAAATGCCGAGACACATAGTAATCAAACTGACAAAAAATTAAAGACAAAGAAAAATATTGAAAGCAACAAGGGAAAAATGACAAATCACATACAAGGGAACTCCCGTAAGGTTAACAGCTGATTTCTCCACAGAAAATGTACAAACCAGAAGGGAGTGGCATGATAAATTTAAAATGATGAAAGGGAAGAACCTGCAACCAAGAGTACTCAACCCAGCAAGTATCTCATTCAGATTCAATGGAGAAATCAATAGTTTTACAGACAAACGAAAGCTAAGACAATTCAGCACCACGAAACCAGCTCTACAACAAATGCTAAAGGAACTTCTCTAAGTGGGAAACATAAGAGAAGAAAAGGACCCACCAAGACAAACCCATAATAATTACGAAAACAGTAATAAAAAAAAAAAAAAAAAAAGAAAGCTGGAGTAGCAATACTCATATCAGATTAAATAGACCTTAAAATAAAGAATGTTACAAGAGACAAGGAAGGACACTACATAATGATCAAGGGATCAATCCAAGAAGAAGATATAACAATTATAAATATATATGTACCCAACATAGGAGCACCTCAATTTATAAGGCAACTGCTAACAGCTGTAAAAGAGGAAATCAACAGTAACACAATAATAGCGGGGGACTTTAACACCTCACTTACACCAATGGAGATCATCCAGACAGAAAATTAATAAGGAAACACAAGCTTTAAATGACACAATAGACCAGATAGACTTAATTAATATTTATACGACATTCTATCCAAAAACACCAGATTACATGTTCTTCTCAACTGCACATGGAACATTCTCCAGGATAGATCACAGCTTTTGTCACAAATAAAGCCTCAGTAAATTTCAGAAAACTGAAATCATATCAAGCATCTGTTCTGACCACAATGCTATGAGATTAGAAACCAATTACAGGTAAAAAAAAAAAACATAAAAAACACAAACACTTGGAGGCTAAAGAATATGATACTAAATAACCAAGAGATCACTGAAGAAATAGAAAAGGAAATCAAACACTACCTAGAGACAAATGGCAACAAATACACGATGATCCAAAACCTATGGGATGCAGCAAAAGTTCTAAGAGGGAAGTTTATAGCAATACAAGCCTACCTCAAGAAAGAAGAAAAATCTCAAGTAAACAATCTAACCTTACACCTAGAGGAACTAGAGAAAGAAGAACAAAACCCAAAGTTAGTAAAAGGAAAGAAATCATAAAGATCAGAGCAGAAGTAAATGAAATAGAAAGAAAGAAAACAATAGCAAAGATCAATAAAACTAAAAGCTGGTTCTTTGAGAAGATAAACAAAAATGATAAACCTTTAGCCAGACTCAAGAAAAAGAGGGAGAGGACTCAAATCAATACAATTAGAGATGAAAAAGGAGAAGTTACAACAGACACCACAGAAATACCAAGCATCATAAGAGACTACTACAAGCAACATTATGCCAATAAAATGGACAACCTGGAAGAGAAAGAGTAACTAAGGAAACAATCCCACTACCACTGCAACAAAAAGAATAAAATACCTAGGAATAAACCTACCAAAGGAAGTAAAAGACTCAGAAAACTATAAGACACTGATGAAACAAATCAAAGATGATATAAACAGATGGAGACATATACCGTGTTCTTGGATTAGAAGAATCAATATCGTGGAAATGACGATGCTACCCAAAGCAATCTACAGATTCAATGCAATCCCTATCAAATTACTGGTGGCATCTTCTACAGAACTTGAACAAAAAATCTTAAAATTTGTAGGGAGACACAAAAGACCCCAGAGAGCCAAAGCAGTCTTGAGAGAGTAAAAAACAGCTGGAGGAATGAGACTTCCAGACTTCGGACTATACTACAAAGCTACAGTAATCAAGACAATATGGTTCTGACCCAAAAACAGAAATATAGATCAATAGAACAGGATAGAAGGCACAGAGATAAACCCACGTACCTATGGTTAACTAATTTATGACAAAGGAGGCAAGGGTATACATGTAGAAAAGACAGTGTCTTCAGTAAGTTGTGCTGGGAAAACTGGACAGCTACATGTAAAATAATGAAATTAGAACACTCCCTAACACCATACACATAAATAAATTCAAAATGGATTAGAGACCTAAATGTAAGACCAGACACTGTAAAACTCTTAGAGGAAAACATAAGCAGAACACTCTATGACATAAATCACAGCAAGATGCTTTTTTGCCCCACCTCCTAGAGAAATGGAAAGAAAGACAAAAATAAAAATGGGACCTAATGAAACTTAAAATCTTTTGCACAACAAAGGAAAACATAAACAAGACAAAAAGACAGAATGGGACAAAATATTTTTTTTACATCTTTATTGGAGTATAATTGCTTTATAATGGTGTGTTAGTTTCTGCTTTATAACAAAGTGAATCAGTTATACATACACTTATGTTCCCATATCTCTTCCCTCTTGCGTCTCCCTCCCTCCCACTCTCCCTATCCCACCTGTCTAGGCGGTCACAAAGCACCGAGCGAGAAAATATTTTCAAATGAAGCAAATGTCAAAGGATTAATCTCCAAAAAGCAGCTCATGTAGCTCAATATCACAAAATCAAAAAACCCAATCCAAAAACAGGCAGAAGACCTAAATAGACATTTCTCCAAAGAAGATATACAGGTTGCCAACAAACACATGAAAGGACTCTGAACATCACTAATCATTAGAGAAATGGAAATCAAAACTACAGTGAGGTATCACCTCACACCAGTCAGAATGGCCATCATCAAAAAATCTACAAACAGGGCTTCCCTGGTAGCGCAGTGATTGAGAGTCCGACTGCCGATACAGGGGACACGGGTTCGTGCCCCGGTCCAGGAAGATCTCACATACTGCAGAGCAGCTGGGCCCATGAGCCAAGGCCGCTGAGCCTGCGCATCCGGAGCCTGTGCTCTGCAACGGGAGAGGCCACAACAGTGAGAGGCCCGTGTACCACACACACACATACAAATCTACAAACAATAAATGCTGGAGAGACATTTATTGGAGAAAAGGGAACCCTCTTGCACTGTTGGTGGGAATGCAACTTGATATAGCCACTAGGGAGAACAGTATGGAGGTTCCTTAAAAATTAAAAATAGAACTACCATACGACCCAGCAATCCCACTACTGGACATTTACCCTGAGAAAACCATAATTCAAAGAGTAATGTACCACAATGTTCATTGTAGCTCTATTTACAATCACCAGGACATAGAAGCAACCTAAGTGTCCATCGACAGATAAATGGATAAAGAATATGTGGCACATATATACAATGGAATATTACTCAGCCATAAAAAGAAACGAAATTGAATTATTTGTAGTGAGGTGGGTGGATCTAGACTCTGTCCTACAGAGTGAAGTAAGTCATAAAGAGAAAAAGAAATACCGTATGCTAACACATATATATGGAATCTAAAAAAATAAGTTTATGAAGAACCTAGGGGCAGGAAAAGATTAAGAACACAGACGTAGAGAAGGACTTGAGGATACAGGGAGGGGGAAGGGTAAGCTGGGACAAAGTGAGAGAGTGGCATGGACATATATACACTACCAAATGTAAAATCGATAGCTACTGGGAAGCAGCCACATAGCACAGGGAGGTCAGCTCGGTGCTTTGTGACCACCTAAAGGAGTGGGATAAGGGGGTGAGAGGGAGGTGCAAGAGGGACGGGATATGGTGTTATATGTATACATATAGCTGATTCACTTTTTTATACAGCAAAAACTAACACACAATTGTAAAGCTATTATACTCCAATAAAGATGTAAAAGAAAAAACCCAGAAAGCCCAGAGATAAACCTACACACCTATGGTTCACTGATCTATGACAAAGGAAGCAAGGGTATATAATGGAGAAAAGACAGTCTCTTCAATAAGCGGTGCTGGGAAAAATGGACAGCTACATGTAAAAGAATGAAATTAGAACACTCCCTAACACCATACACAAAAATAAACTCAAAATGGATTAGAGACAGAAATGTAAGACCGGACACTATAAAACTCTTAGAAGAAAACATAGGAAGAATACTCTGACATAATTCACAGCAAGATCTTTTTTGATCCACCTCTTAGAGTAATGGAATAAAAAACAAAAATAAACAAATGGGACCAAATGAAACCTAAAAGCTTTTGCAAAGCAAAGGAAACTGCAAACAAGATGAAAAGACAACCCTCAGAATGGGAGAAAATATTTACAAACTGATCAACGGACAAAGGGTTAATCTCCAATATATATAAACAGCTCATGGAGCTCGACAGTAAAAAAGCAAACAACTCAATCCGAAAATGGGCCGATGACCTAAATAGACATTTGTCCCAAGAAGACATACAGATGGCCAAGAAGCACATGAAAAGCTGCTCTACATCACTAATTATTAGAGAAATATAAACCAGAACTACAATGAGGTATCACCTCACACCAGTTAGAATGGGCATCATCAGGAAATCTACAAACAACAAATGCTGGAGACGGTGTGGAGAAAAGGGAACCCTCTTGCACTATTTGTGGGAATGTAAATTGATACAGTCACTATGGAGAACAGCATGGAGGTTCCTTAAAAAACTAAATATAGAATTACCATATGACCCAGGAATCCCACTACTGGGCACATACCCAGAGAAAACCATAATTCAAAAAGACACATTCACCACAATGTTCATTGCAGCACTATTTACAATAGCCAGGTCATGGAAGCAACCTAAATGCCCATAGACAGACGAATGGAAAAGATGTGGTACATATATAAAATGGAATGTTACTCAGCCATATAAAGGAATGAAATTGGGTCATTTGTAGAGACGTGGATAGATCTAGAGACTGTCATACTGAGTGAAGTAAGTCAGAAAGAGACAAACAAATATCGTATATTAAAGCATACATGTGGAACCTAGAAAAACGGTACAGATGAACCAGTTTGCAAGGCAGAAATAGAGACACAAATGTAGAGAACAAATGTATGGACAAGAAGGGGGAAAAATGGCAGGCTGGTGGTGGTGGGATGAATTGGTATCGATAGCTACTGGGAAGCAGCCACATAGCACAGGGAGATCAGCTCGGTGCTTTGTGACCACCTAAAGGAGTGGGATAAGGGGGTGAGAGGGAGGTGCAAGAGGGACGGGATATGGTGTTATATGTATACATATAGCTGATTCACTTTTTTATACAGCAAAAACTAACACACAATTGTAAAGCTATTATACTCCAATAAAGATGTAAAAGAAAAAACCCAGAAAGCCCAGAGATAAACCTACACACCTATGGTTCACTGATCTATGACAAAGGAAGCAAGGGTATATAATGGAGAAAAGACAGTCTCTTCAATAAGCGGTGCTGGGAAAAATGGACAGCTACATGTAAAAGAATGAAATTAGAACACTCCCTAACACCATACACAAAAATAAACTCAAAATGGATTAGAGACAGAAATGTAAGACCGGACACTATAAAACTCTTAGAAGAAAACATAGGAAGAATACTCTGACATAATTCACAGCAAGATCTTTTTTGATCCACCTCTTAGAGTAATGGAATAAAAAACAAAAATAAACAAATGGGACCAAATGAAACCTAAAAGCTTTTGCAAAGCAAAGGAAACTGCAAACAAGATGAAAAGACAACCCTCAGAATGGGAGAAAATATTTACAAACTGATCAACGGACAAAGGGTTAATCTCCAATATATATAAACAGCTCATGGAGCTCGACAGTAAAAAAGCAAACAACTCAATCCGAAAATGGGCCGATGACCTAAATAGACATTTGTCCCAAGAAGACATACAGATGGCCAAGAAGCACATGAAAAGCTGCTCTACATCACTAATTATTAGAGAAATATAAACCAGAACTACAATGAGGTATCACCTCACACCAGTTAGAATGGGCATCATCAGGAAATCTACAAACAACAAATGCTGGAGACGGTGTGGAGAAAAGGGAACCCTCTTGCACTATTTGTGGGAATGTAAATTGATACAGTCACTATGGAGAACAGCATGGAGGTTCCTTAAAAAACTAAATATAGAATTACCATATGACCCAGGAATCCCACTACTGGGCACATACCCAGAGAAAACCATAATTCAAAAAGACACATTCACCACAATGTTCATTGCAGCACTATTTACAATAGCCAGGTCATGGAAGCAACCTAAATGCCCATAGACAGACGAATGGAAAAGATGTGGTACATATATAAAATGGAATGTTACTCAGCCATATAAAGGAATGAAATTGGGTCATTTGTAGAGACGTGGATAGATCTAGAGACTGTCATACTGAGTGAAGTAAGTCAGAAAGAGACAAACAAATATCGTATATTAAAGCATACATGTGGAACCTAGAAAAACGGTACAGATGAACCAGTTTGCAAGGCAGAAATAGAGACACAAATGTAGAGAACAAATGTATGGACAAGAAGGGGGAAAAATGGCAGGCTGGTGGTGGTGGGATGAATTGGGAGACTGGGATTGACATATATACACTTATATGTATAAAATAGATAACCAATAAGAACCTGCTGTATAAAAATATAAATAAAATTAAATTAAAAAAATAATATTTTTTAAAAAAACAGAAAAAAAGTTCTTTCCTTCCCATAGACATATTAATATGAATGAATTATTTCCATGCTTACATCTATAAATACAAGAAGAGGAATAAAACCTACCTTGAGCCAAAAAAGAAAAAAAACAGAGCCCACCGGTCATACAGAGGAAAACCCTATCAGGGCACTTGCTCCAGTGGTAAACAATTCTGAAGTTGGTCAGAGGTGGGGAATCATCTCCCATGCAGCCAGCAGCACCCCAGCAAGGATCATTCTCATTGCAAAGCTGGGGGACCGTGCCGAGGCGTCTGTGAGTAAACGTGAGCTGAGCCCCAGGCCAGCTGCTGCTGAACTGTTCCCACCCATCCCAGGTAAAACACCTGA
>NW_020176016.1:53038-69190 GCF_003031525.2 Neophocaena asiaeorientalis asiaeorientalis | reverse complement strand
AATTGGGAGACTGGGATTGACATATATACACTTATATGTATAAAATAGATAACCAATAAGAACCTGCTGTATAAAAATATAAATAAAATTAAATTAAAAAAATAATATTTTTTAAAAAAACAGAAAAAAAGTTCTTTCCTTCCCATAGACATATTAATATGAATGAATTATTTCCATGCTTACATCTATAAATACAAGAAGAGGAATAAAACCTACCTTGAGCCAAAAAAGAAAAAAAACAGAGCCCACCGGTCATACAGAGGAAAACCCTATCAGGGCACTTGCTCCAGTGGTAAACAATTCTGAAGTTGGTCAGAGGTGGGGAATCATCTCCCATGCAGCCAGCAGCACCCCAGCAAGGATCATTCTCATTGCAAAGCTGGGGGACCGTGCCGAGGCGTCTGTGAGTAAACGTGAGCTGAGCCCCAGGCCAGCTGCTGCTGAACTGTTCCCACCCATCCCAGGTAAAACACCTGAATGTGTGCAAGGACTCAAAAGCCTAGAGGAAGGGCCGTGGAGCCACACCAGCGACAGCACTCCGGCCGACTTGGTGCCTGCAGGCCAGCCAGGATGGTCCTGGCCCCAGGCGCTCTTCTGGAAGCTTTCCATTTCCCTGACTGAGGTAACCCTCCTGTCCCGGCCCCCACTGCTTTTTTCTTTCCTCACCTCTGCCCGGGGAGAACTTCCAGTGGCAGGGATGGGTGACACATCCTCTTCTTTAGCAGGTGGCAGCCCGGCAACTCCTGCAGAAAGTCCAGCAGCGCCCCACTCACACCGGGCCACCCACAAAGCCGTGGCCCCACACTCCCTCCCACCAGCCCATTCCCGAGACTGCTGACAGGGCAGATAATATGGCGTCAGGCACAGCTGCAGGGGCTCTTGCTGCCTGGAGTGGTGTTTATATTGACCTCAACCCAGGCACACCTGGGGAGGCCTGGCCGGCAGCCAATCCTCACCCCTCAGAGGCTCACAGTTGCAGAAAATGGACCTTGCTGAACTGGCCAGGTCCAAGGAACAGGTGTGGGCTCTTCAGAGTCAGGATAGACGAGGGGCTGCAGCTCTGGCTTGTTTTCTAATCATTTTATCTGCTCCATGAGTGGGAGACAACTTCAAGAAGACCCTCTCCTAATGAGAGGAGCCCAGGAGTCAGGGAGAGGAGGGGTGGTTGGTGGAGACAGAGGCCTGGTGCCCCAGCTGCAGTGGAAGTCTCTGGAAGACCAGGCAGAGGGAGGCCGCACAGAGTGATGCCCAGGGTCACAGACCTGTCGGAGCTGCTGTTTGTTAGTTCAAGCCCTGCTCTGCGGTGCTCTGTGTCAGCTCTGAGTGACAGGTGAGCTGGGGGTGCTCTGCAATGAGGGCTATGTGCACGGTTCCTGTGTGCCCAGACCTGCCAGGGTACCAGCCCAGGGGAGCTCCGTATCCTAGGAGGGACCTGACCACGAGTGCCCCATGGGCTGCTGGGTAGATGAACAGGTGAGCTCCATACCCTGGGAGGGGCGTGACCACCAGAGCCCCGTGGGCTGCTGGGGACCTGCTCAGGTGAGTTCCATATCCTGGGAGGAGCCTGAGCATGAGAGCCCTGTTGTGTGCTGGGCACCTGCCCAGGTGAGCTCCATATCCTGGGATTGGCCTGACCACGAGAGTGCCGAGGGCTGCTGGGGACGTGGTAAAGGATGTCAGGACAGTCAGTGAAGCCACGGAGGATATACATCCAGTAGTTCCTAATTCCTACACCCTGCTGCTCATTCTACCAACCACCAGGACATGGTATTTTGTATTAGACTTCAATGATGCCTTCTTCTGTATTCCGTTAGTCCCAGAGTCACAAGAAATTTTGGCTTGTGAGGGCCAGGACTCAAAATACAACAAAAACAATACTGCTGGGCCGTCCTGCCCCAAGGGTTCAAAATTTCCCACACCATCTTTGGGAAAACGTTAGATAAAGACCTAAAAGTTCTACCTCTGGAAAACGGAACCCTCCTTCAATATGCAGACGACATTCTGATCGCCAGCCCTACTAAGGAGACCTCTGAACTACCTAGCCAAAAAAGGATAGAAGGTGTCCAAGAAAAAGGCTCAAATATCACAGACTAAGGTGACCTGCCTGGGCTTCATTCTCAGAGAAGGTCAGAGAAGCCAATCCCAGGAAAGGGAAGAAGCCATTTGCAGCCTTACCCCTTCTAATACTAGAAGACAGCTTAGGGGTTCCTGGGGAGGCCGGGGTTTGCTGCATCTGGATCCCTAACTACAGTCTAATAGCTGGGCCTCTATATGAAACACTGAAAGGAAAAGATGATGATCCTTTTGAATAGAATCCAGAAGCGGCCTTTCAAGAATGGAAAGAGCAGTCAATTCAGACCCTTGCCCTGGAACTCCCTAATTTAGCTAAACCCTTTGACTTTTATATTCCCAGTCAAAGGTGAATTGCCCTTGGAATATTAGTGCAAAAACTGGGACCACTTGAAATGGAACAACGCAAGAATGCCCTCCAAGTAGGATAAACTACGGTCACCAAGGACTTGGCCCACTGCCCCATCTGGCCAGGATACTGGGGGCATCTAAAAATCTGGAAATCAGCAGCCCACAAGGCCAGCTCCCTACTAAGGGAAACGGACCCAATGTGGTGATCCTAACCACCGACCATGCCCTGAAGTTGCAGAGGTCGCTCTGTGGGCACACTGACCTCGAGTGACATGGCCCTCCAACTCCAACCTCCAGAGAAACAACCGGGGACAACGGGCCCCCATGACGACGTGTGTGACCATCACTCGACCTGGAGTTTCTCTCAAAAACAACAAGAGTGTGCCCCAAAAGAGCAGATTACTGCTTGCAGGACTTACTGCACCCAGAGGGGAGCTAATAAGCTTGGCGGGGAAACAATATATCATGCTGTCACCACAGAAAAGCCTACAGACACCACAGTGATGGCGGCCAATAAGACCGGCTAGACTCCTGGCTACTTCAAAAGGCCGTTGACTCAGTGGCCGTCATGGCCCTGGATCACCACTGACCCTGGACTGTCTGGGAGTTGAGCGGGCAGGGCTCTGAAGCCTGGTGCTATTTGTACGTTAATTCAGGGGCCTAATTGAAGAAAGCGCAGACTACTGGTCAGAGCATCTAGGCTGGAAGAAACAATCAGCCTAAGGTGGCCGAACAAGTGTGGGTCGGGGTAAAACTGACCCCCCAAGCGTCTCTGCGCCTCTCTTTCCTGGACCCTTAGAGGTCATTAGAATCTATAACACTTCCAATGCTGATGCTCAGGCGGACAAGAAGTGAGGCAGGAGGCCTGGGGACAATCAACCTCACCTGGAGGCTGCAGGGGAGAAGTTCTGCCCCTCCCCCCCCAGGTATGAGGACTCCCAACTAAGCACGAAGCAGTTACAGAAGAGGAGTTTGCACACTCAGCACCCCAAGAATGAGGAACGGGACAAAAGGCAGAGGAGGGGTTTGTCACCAGCAAAGCCCATTAAAAATTCCTGGGAGATAAAAATAGAATCTGGGCAATAAAATAAAGTCCGACCTTTTTTTCCTTTGTGCTCTAATTTCACGTGCTCCTTGGGTTCTGCATGCAGAGGTCCCACACCCGGCACTTCAGACCCGATTTCCTAGTGCAGAATGGCTGGGTCGACACCTCAGCTCTTGGGGCCCCATGCAGACTCTGCGACATAGAGCCTGAGCTGCAGCCAGCCCGGCCCTCGAGAGCTCTGCCCCCTCCCTCCCGATGATGCTGCCGGGATCCCTACACAGCAGCCCGGCCCACAGCCCGCGGGGGAGCGCACACTCTCACCTCTCCATTCTCTGATCAAAATATAAAGTTTTCTTTGCTTCTGAACCAAACTCAGTCTCGATCTGTTGGCTCCAATGACACTGGGCAGGGGGACACTTGTTGGGGCTCACTCTGGAGGATCAGTAACAGAAATTGAGAACATTTTAACTTCAATGAACAGATGTGTGAGCCAAACTGTAATTAACATAGAGCAGTGTATAAGGCTCGGGTAAAATAAGATGTTTCTAACACTTCCATTGGATATTTCCATCACTTTATTATAAGCAAGTTCAGTGCAGAGGTTTGTCTTATTTGTCAGGTCAGCATTAGAGAAATGAAGTGATTTCTTTCCAAGGATGTACATCTAATAATCTTGGCTGAAGCTACAATCTTGTTTTGAATGTTTTTCCATTGAAAGTGATACCTCTCTTTCAGCTCCCCCGTTTCTGAGAAGTATAAAATCTTAGAATTTATTATTACCAAAGGGGAAAGGTGGGAGGAGGGATAAATTAACAGTTTGGGATTAACACATACACACTGCTATGTATAAAATAGATCATCAACAAGGAACTACTGTATAGCACAGGGAACTACACTCAATATTTTAAAATAACCTATAAGGGGAAATAATCTGAAAAAGAATAGATATTTTTATTGACATCATCTATCAGCGACAGATAAAATGTAACCTAAGGGAAGCCGATGGTGAGCGCTTCTCATCCTGAAGACTTCAATCATCTAAAGTTCGGACTCTGCCTACTTCCCAAGGCCCTTAATGAATATATGTGTAGCCGTAGCTTAAAAATTCCCCAGTTTGGGTTTCAGGGAGACACTGATTTGGAAAAATCCCTGGTGTTCTCCTTACATGCACGGGACCCTTCCTACTTGTAACACATGCCTGTCGCACCCAGAGGATGGTACACTGTTTGATCGGGAAGAGTTTGGAAAAGGCATCTCATTTCCTCATCTCCTGGTGCTCGGGTTCACCCCTCCAGCGTCTTTCCTAACAATCTCCCGACTTGGGGATGTCAGCACCATCAACATCCTGTTGCACACAATTTGGAATTTGTCCAGAGGATGAAGCGTAAGGATGAGAAACAATGAGAGACAAGTCCTAGGTGTTCGGACAGGCACATGTCACTCTCATTTCCAATCAGGAAGACGAATTGGCCACAGGCTAGTATTGCCCACGGAAACAGAACAGGGCTTGAGGAAATCCCACTGTTTTGTGGCCAGTTCCCAAAAACACAAGTTGAAAAATGGAACTTAGGGGCACTGAAATTCACGAAACTGAAGAGTTGAAAATATCTATCCTCTAAAAATGTCTTGAGGTAAGTCACCAAAAAGGACTTGTAAGCAAGGGAGAATGGCAGGAAAGGGATTTGAAGAGGTAGTAAGGACTCGCCATTAAAGCACAAGAAAAGGGGCTAAATATTGACAATGATGCAGTTGGCCAAAAAGGGAGTATGCGTTTTTTCTGAATATATTCAAGAAAAGGGCATCACCCTTTTCCGCCAACTAAACAGGTGGGCACTGGAAACCAATATTACAAAAGGTACCACTTCACATCAGTCAGAAGAGCCATCCTCATAAAGTGTAAACACCAGAAATGCAGGACAGGGCGAGGAGAAAAGGGAGCTCTGTGAAGGTGATAGTGGAAATGTAAATTGCCAATGGCCACTCTGGAGAAGTGTATTGTGTTTACTAAAACATCTAAAAAATGAGCTACAGAGCATAGGGCACTTGCACTCATGGGCATATATCTTGGGAAAACAAAAATCGACAGGACACAGGCACCCCAAACTTTACCGCCTCTCTGTTTAAAAGAGCCTCGACTTGGATATAACCTACATGTCCCTGGAAGGAAAACATGGATAAAAGAGATGTGGTACTTATGTAGAGTGGAATATTGCTCAGCCCAGAAATCAATATAATAAGGCCAGTTGCAACAACTCTGGAGGAGTTACGTACGATCATTCTAAGTGACATAAGTCAAAAAGAAAAGAACACATATCGTAAGATATCACTTAAAGGTGGAATCAAAAATGGCTACACATGAAATAAATTACAAAACAGAAACATAGTCAAATATGTAGAACACACACATAAGGCTGCTAACGGGGAAAGGTGGGGAGGGGTGAGGCATTATCCAGGAGGATGAAATTAGCAAAGATACCGTTCCAAATACCAAATTGATAATCGACAAGGCCTACACGGTAGCTCAAAGAACTGCACTCAGTACACTCATCTCACTGGAAAAGAATATATACGACTGGTAAGAATCTGAAAAAGAATTTATTGATGTCTCTCTGTACGTGAATCAAGTGGATGTACAGCAGCAAGAAAGAGAGCATTGAAAATCAGCTGTAACCAATATAATAATAAACTGAAAAAAACAGACAGTGAGACAGAGAAAAACACTTACAACTTTTGCTCAGGGGCTGTGATGCAACATGGATTAAACAAATCTAGACACACAGCAGTATGGAACATAAGGCTGGAAACTGTTCGTGCTAAGAAAAGTAGTGAGGTTGGGTGAGGAAATGCAGACCCTTTAAAGTAATACTGCCTGGTACCCATTCTATGGGTCCCAAATCTGCAGGTTCAAGTAAATCTTCCTACAGCAAAAACATGCATGGGAAACCCAAAGGACTGCACACAGTGTGATCGGGAAAGGTGTCTATAATGCACATCATTTTTCATCTCCTGGTGCTCGGGTTTGCCATTCCAGCCACTTTATTAACAATCTCCCCACTTGGAGAATCAGCGCCTATAACCTCCTGTTTCTAACAGTTTGCAATTTGTGTGCAGGATGAACGGGGAGAGGGGGAACCAATGAGAGATTAGCTTGGAATTTTCCATGTGAAGAAGGGGAATGGGGGGATGGAATGAGACACAAGCCCTAGATGTTTGGACAGGCAAATGCCACTCTAGTTTCCTAATCTGGAAGAATAATTTCCCTATCCTTCAGGTGCCCCAGTAACCGGAGTGGGTCTGTAGAAATCCTGCCCCTTTGTGGCTGCTTCCCTAAACAACAAGTTGAAAAATGGTGCTCAGGGGCCCTGCAATTCACAAACATGCAGGGTTGTAATTGACACCTCTAATGCAGTCATTTCTTGAGCCAAGTATTCATAAAGGCCGTGTAAGCAAGGCAGAATTGCAGGAAAGGGATTTCAAGAGGTAGTTTGCACTCGCCATTAAAGCACATGCAAAGCTGCTGAACATCGCCAATGATGCAGTTGGCCAAAACGGCCGTATGTGTTATTCCTTAATATATTCAGGAAAAACCCCTACGCCATTTTTGGCCAACAAAACAGGCAGGCAATGTAAATTAATACTACAAAGAGGTATCACTTTGCACCAGTCAGAATGGCCAAGCTCACAAAGTGTAAAACCTGAAATGCAGGACAGGGTGTGGAGGAAAGGGAACCCTGACAAGCTGATGGTGGGAATGTAAATTGCTAACAGCCACTGTGGAGAAGTGGGTGGTGATTCCTTAAAAATCTGGAAAACAGAGCTTCAGAGCATATGGCACTTCCACTCCTGGGCCTGTATCTTGGAAAAAACGTAAATTGACAGGACCCAGGCACTCCAAAATTTATGCAGCCCTGTTTACAAGAGCCTCTACTTGGAAGCTACCTAAACGTCCTCGGAAGGAAGACTGGATAAAGAAATTATGGTAGATATGTACAATGGAATATTACTCAGCCATGAAATGAATGAAATAAGGCCATTTGCAGCCACTCGGAAGGACACAGATACATTCATACTAAGTGTCATAAATCAGGCAATGATAAATATCATATGATATTACTTATCGGTGGAATCTAACAATTGATACAAAGGTACTATCTTACAACACAGAAACAGAGTCCCAGACTTAGAACACAAACTTATGGTTACCAAACTGGAAAGGTGTGTTGGAGGCATAAATCATGAAGTTGGAGTTAGTAATATACATATTTACAGAGAGAAAATTTGTGATCAACATGGACCTGCTGTAGAGCACTTGGAACTCTTCTCAACACCCTTTAGTAACTTCAATGGGAAAATAATTCCAAAAAGAATATATAGTCATCTCTGTATAAATGAATCATGTTGGTGTATATCAAAAACGAACACAACATGGAGAATCAACTATACTCCATTATAAATTTAAAATTAAATTATAGAAAAGAAAAATGATCACTAAATTCGTTTAGTCACGGTGAACGAGCTAGTGTCACATCCCTGGAAACAGACCCAATTTGGTCCCAAGGCTGGACTGTTGTGGGCCTGAGGACCTCGGGAGGATATGCCAGCTAATTCGACCACTTGAACATGTAGTACCTGGTCCCCTCTGCATGGGATCACAATCTCCAGATCTAAGTGTGCCCTCATACTACTAAACCAACCCTCTGACACCTAAAGGATGGTGGACTCTCTGGGCTGGATGACATTTGGAAAATCACCCGGTCTCAACATATCCTGGTGTTTGGGTTCCGACCTCCCGACTCCTTCGTTAGGGTCATCCCACTCTACAAGACAGCACCCTCAACAGGTGATTTTGCAGGGGTTTATACTTGTTCGGGGGATGAAGGGTAAGGGGGAAGAAGGAATGGGACAGAAGCCCTTACATGTTTGGTCAGGCACATTCCACTCTAATTTAAAACCCAGGAACAGGACTTTCCCCACATCTAAGGTTGTGTCAGTAACCAGAGAGGGACAGTAGAAATCCGGCCGCCTTCTGTTTCCCATAACAACAATTCTAAACCTGGACCTTATAGGCACTTCATATTCACAATGCTTGGGGAGCTGTAAATGACAACAGCCCTCAAAAAATGTCTTGCGGTAGGTAATAGAAATAGACTTCAAAGCAAGGCAACCTTTCAACAACCCTTTTTCAAAGGGTAAATTTTACTCACACTGTTGAAAAACAATAAATAAAGCACATATGAAGATGTTAACTTTATGAGAAAAGAATCTGAAAAAGAATGAGTATATGCATATGTGTAACTGAATCACTTGCTGTGCAGCTGAAATGAACACAACATTGTAAGTCAACTATACTCCAATAAAATTTAAATTACAAAATAAAATCACCTACATTTCAAAAGAAAAAAAGAAAAGAATTCCCATCTATTTTTATGGCTTGATAGCTTACTTTTTTAGTGCTCAATATTATCCCATTCTCAGAATATATTAATACTATATCATTTCATTCACGTGTTGGAGGACACCTTAGTTTCACTGACATTTTGGCAGTATTGAATTAGGTGCTATAAATATCCATATGCAGGTTTTCGTCTGGAAGTATGTTTTAAACTACTTTCAGTAAATATCCGTGAGAACACTTGCCGGACTGTACAGTCACGGAATGTTCAATATTATAGCAAGTGTCAATCAGACTACCAAAGTAGCTGTATTATTTTTCATTTCCACCAATAACAAATGACATTTCCTATTGTTCCGCATCCCCTACAGAATTTGTTCTTGTCATTGTTCACATTTTAGCCATTCTAATGGCTAAAATCGTATCTAATTGTATTGTTAATTTGCTTTTTCATGGCAGCATGTAATCTGGATTATTCTTCTGTATACTTATATGCATAGTGTCTATTTTCTTTGGTGAGGTGTCCATAAAGTATATTGGTCCACATTTTATTTAGGCTGCTTTCATTTTTTTCTACCCAATCTGTATTTGTTTTATTTATTTTTGTGCCTTATTGCATTAGCAAGGACTTCGAGTAAAATATGGAAAAGGAGTCATGAAAGGGGATATCCTTGCTTTTACCTGAACTTAGTGGAAAAGCTTCATGTTTTTGACCATTAATCATGATGTAAAATAAAAGTTTCCTGTAGATCTCTGTTATCAACTTGAGAAAGCTCCAGTCTATTTCTTTAACTGAGATGTTTTATGAAGAATGGGTGTTAGATTTTTTCAAAGGTCTTCTGAATCTATTGATATACTAATGATTGTCTTTAGGGTGCTGATATGATGGATATAATTATTTGATTTTAGAATGTTGAACCAGCCTTGCATACCTGGGATTATTCCCTCTCATTCATGATATAAAATTCTCTCAAAATATTGTTAGATTCGATTTGTTAATATTTTGTTGAGGATTTTTGCATTGATGTTCCTGAGAGATATTGGTCAGTTTTCTTTACTATTCATATGTTCCTCTAAGTTTGGATGTTGTGGATTTAGTGTCAGACATTCATTTGGGGAGATTCTCAGTCATTTAAAAAAAATTTTCTGTTCTTTGTTATCTTTATTCTCCTCCTGCTATACCCATTATGTATAGGTCACAGCATTTTCATTGTTCCACAATTATTGATTACTCTGTTCTGTTGATTTCTTTCCTGCCCATTTTCTCTTTCCTTTTGAGATTTAAAGGTTTCTCTTGATATGTCTTCAAGCTCATGGATATTTCTCCCCAGCCAGCTCTTTGACTGCTAAAACAAAATACGAGAGACTTGGTATTTTATAAACAACAGAATATTTTTGTTTTCTCATAACTGCTGAGGCTTAAAAATTCAAGGACAAGTTACCAGGGGCTTCCCTGGTGGCGCAGTGGTTAAGACTCTGCCTACCAATAAAGGGGACACGGGTTCAAGCCCTGGTCCGGGAAGATGCCACATGCCATGGAACAACTAAGCCTGTGCACCACAAATACTCAGCCTGTACTCTAGAGCCCACAGGCCACAACTACTGAGCCCGTGTGCCACAACTACTGAAACCCACACGCCTAGAGCCTGTGCTCTGCAACAAGAGGAGCCACCCAATGAGAAGCCCGCACGCTGCAACAAAGACCCGATGCAGCCAAAAATTAATTAATTGATTTTCTAAAAAAAGAACAAGTTGCCAGCTGACTTAGTGCCTGGTGAGGGAACAATATCTGGTTCATAATGTGGGTCTTCTCACTCGGCAATGAAATCATGTGATGGGCACGAGATCTTCTGTGTGCTACATTTATTAGGTTACTAATCCCATGTTTCTGGCCTCATGACCTAATCACCTCCCAAAAGCCCCACCTCCTAATACCATCAACATGAAAGCTGGGTTTCAAAAATTTTTAATTA
Source organism: Neophocaena asiaeorientalis asiaeorientalis (assembly GCF_003031525.2). NCBI lineage: Eukaryota > Metazoa > Chordata > Mammalia > Artiodactyla > Phocoenidae > Neophocaena > Neophocaena asiaeorientalis. The sequence continues at coordinate 58,359 of NW_020176016.1, read as the reverse complement.
GATGTACAAAATATTTACACCATAACAGGGACCAAAGAGTTAACTGATTTTTTCCTTTCATGTTAAAGGCTTGCACATTTATATTTATTATATAATCCCAAAACCCTTGTTGTTTTTTTTTAAGATGCTTTTCCCGTATATGCCAGTACACACCATTGAGTAGAGTTCCCTGTGCTATAAAGCAGGTCCTTACCAATACTTATTTATTTTATATATACTAGTGTGTATAGGTCAGTCCCAATCTCCCAATTTATCCCTTCCCCACTTATCCCCTGATAACCATAAGTTTGTTTCCTATATCCATGACTCTATTTCTGTTGTGTAAATTAGTTCATTTGTACTTTTTTCTTTTTTAGATTCCTCATATGAGCAATATCAAATGATATCTGCCTTTCTGTGTCTGACTTTCTTCACTCAGTATAACAATCTCTAGGTCCACCCAAGTTGCTACAAAACCCTTAATTGTTAAGGATAACTCTCAATTTCCTCCAGTATCATCAGAAATTCTTTCTGGCAGACATGTGATAACACTTTCTAAACAGGGATATTGAGACCAAGGCTCCTGAGCTGCAAACAAACATAACATCATTCATATAGTGAAAACTTTGCACATCAAAGGATGAAAGCACTTGGTCTAAATCCCTTTGCACCCACTGCTGACAGAGGGCAGAGGAGTCTGACTCACTAATCTTCCTTACGTGCGCTTCTTCCTAATGGGGTATTCCATCTAAAACTTATAAGAAGCGGGAATGCATCATGGAACACACCAATCTCTACTACAGATTCTGAAGCAGCAAAGAAACAAAAACAAAAACATGATGAATCCATCCAAAGGGTTCTGTCCACAGTGTTACAATAGTTTCCCTCGCACTGTGAACCCGTTTCAAACCCTATCACTTGAACCTACTTTTATTTTTTTCAACAAACATAATGTTAAGCTGCAGTCACAGGCTCCGGTAATATTACACTATCCCTTGTGCAAGTATGTAGGGATTTGAGGAGCTGTGGGAGGCTATCATGAGAGGTTGCCTAGAGTAATAAGGACATTTCATTTAATGTTGGCTCTTCTCCCTAAGATGTCTGCTGTCCTCTTCTTTTTGTAGCTACTAGCATTGAGAAAGTGACCAAGATAAGGCCCTTCTCTTTTACTGCCCATGAATGCAGCTGTGATTAACCCCACAGACCTTGGTGCTTCCAGAATCCCCTGAACCTACTGACCCTCCATGCATGACATGACATGGATAAGGATGCTGACGTGTATACTTGTATAGAGCATGCTATAAAATTTTCGAGTCTTCCCTTCCTCATAATTCAAAAGAATAGATTTCTTTGGATTTCTGCTTAATGCTGCTGGAGTTGGTACCTAAGTTGAGGGAGGTATCAGGGCACACAAAAAGAGAGGGAAACTGCAAGAAAATACAAGCAGGTATATTTCTGTGTAGTTTCAAGCAGCTTATTTGCCATATCAACCATGGTGACATGTTGACCCTTCCTCTTTCTGCTAGTAGTGCAACAAATATAAAGGATATTTAGGCTGCTTGTTTTATCCCCACCTCTCTCAATTGATCTGCATTCACTTATAGGACAATGAAGGGCCCTTTCTACCATCTTAACCAACACTTGAGAACTAGAAAATGTCCAGATTTTCCCGGGTATTATTTTCATATTCCCCAATCAGGCCTATGAAGGAATCTCACCTATTGTGTTTAATGAAGTCATATCTCTGACGGCATCCCATCATCAACAAAACTGGAAAGAAATTTGAAGGGTCTTAGATTTTACCATATTTGAAATTCCAATATTTTAGCCTGACACGTTTTCAGATTTTAGAAAAACATATTTTAAATGAGACAAAAAATCATTTTTATGATACAAAAAGACAGCAATAGTTTTATAGTTTTATCTGTTCCACTTGCACACAAAAGTCTCATGGGGTCATGTAAGGCAGTCCTGCTGGGTGCTGTGCATGGTGCAAGTATGGATTAAAGCTTAGGAATCTTAAGCTACAGTCACCTGAAACTTTTAAATTAGGATGCAAGCAGTCCTGTCCAACATTTGAACAGAGCAAGACACTGTCTTTATTTTTTTTTAATTTTTTTTCTTTGCGGTGCGCGAGCCTCTCACTGCTGTGGCCTCTCCCACTGCGGAGCACAGGCTCCGGACGCGCAGGCTAAGCGGCCATGGCTCACGGGCCCAGCCGCTCCGGGGTATGTGGGATCTTCCCGGACCGGGGCACAAACCCGTGTCCCCTGCATCGGCAGGCGGACTCTCAACCACTGCGGCACCAGGGAAGCCCAGACACTGTCTTTATTTTATTTGTCAGGTAATTAATCTGTCTTTTGCCCCAAGGAGAGAAACAACTGGCACCTTCTATCAATGTGTTGTACAAAACTCTTTGAACACAGAGTGCAAGCAGAGACTGATACAAGGTGTGAAAAAAAAATGAGAGACCCTTGTGGCATTTTCTCCTAACTTACTGCAATCTCCCATTTAAAATGTGGGGATAATCAATCTTCTGAGGAAAAAGGCCCAAGGAAGGTTTTTGCTTCTGTGGAATAATGGGATTGCTAAAGATTTCAGGAGGCAAGACGAATTAATGAGAATGACCATGAGAAATCAGAGAAAAGTCAGATCCATGGATGAAGTGATGTTTACCTCTGTGAATCAATGAGAAGTAGGAGCAAATGAAAAGAAAGCTGAATACAATGTTTTCTGAATAAATGTAACCTTTCAGCTGTCCTACAAAAATTAATACTCACTATGATACAACATATTTAGTTTAGAAAATTAACTTAAATTTAAAGCTTAATAATTAGATTTATTGAAGAAACGAAAACATATTTGTGGTTTAGAATAAATAACGTGTTCTGCTACAGATAAGAAGACTACATAAATAAATAGAAATAAGACTAAATAAATAGGAAAATAACAAATTAGATGTTATTAACATTAAAAACTGACACTCATCTAAAGAAAGAGAAGGAGAGACAGAAAGAGAGAAGAACTCATAGCAAGCATATATTAAAAACTCCTAAATAAGAAGTCATCGGATGTTAAAAAAAAAAAAAAGTCTTCAATAAGAAGATAATGTAATAGCAAAAATGGGGAAAATATACCAAAAGATACTTCAAAAAACAGAGTACAGGGGCTTCCCTGGTGGCGCAGTTGGTTGAGAGTCCGCCTGCCAATACAGGGGACACAGGTTCGTGCCCCAGTCCGGGAAGATCCCACATGCCGCGGAGCGGCTGGGCCCGTGGGCCATGGCTGCTGGGCCTGCGCGTCCGGAGCCTGTGCTCCACAACAGGAGAGGCCACAACAGTGAGAGGCCCGCGTACCACAAAAAAAAAAAAATAAACAACAACAACAAAAAAACAGATACAGAATGTTAAGTAAACATATCAAAAGATGCTTGGCTTCTTAGTAGTCAATTAAATGCAAAAAAGTGATGTCTGGAACGATCACTCACCAACCAGAAAGTTCAAACGAAAACGACAGGTATTATCAAGTTTGACAAGAATGTGTATAATCCTTGAATCTCATTCATTGCTGCTGAGGACGAAAAATCATACAAATGTTTTGAAAATATTTAGAAATATCTAAAAAGATAAACACATGAAAGCTATGACTCAAAAACCTTACTACTACATGTATACTGAACAATAATTTATACACACACCACCAAAGCTCAAGTTCTAGAGGTTATATACAAGTGCTATTCTCAATAGGCACAAACTGAAAATCACTCATATTGTAATACACATTGGAATAAATTAATTAATAGTTAAATATTTACACTATGGAATCCTACGCAACAACGGCAATGCATGATCACAACAACAGGCAACCATACAGGCATATTCACAAGCAACATAAAATAAAAACCCCAATCCAAAAGTGATTTTACTGTGCCATAACATTTATATAAAATACAAAATACAGGTAACATGATCTTTTTGTTACATACCAGAACAATATTAAACCTTAAGGGGAGTCACCTGAATGCGACCAGGGGGCCTCTGAGTATCTGGCAATTTCCTGTGTCTTTATCTAGAAACTATGTATAGAGTGTATTCAGATTCTGAATTTTCTGAAATTTGTCATTTCCTTACAAACCATGCATGTTTTTGGTTGTTTTTCATACATAACAAAAAGTAAAAACAATAGACTAGGGAAGGTAATTATATCAGCACTTTAATATCCATGCTTTTCAAGGTGGAAGTGAAAGGTATTAAATACTTGACATTGTGATTGCATTTAGATAATAGTTAACACCTATCCTTCTCAAACTCTTCCAAAATATAGCACAGGGAGGAACTCTCCCAAACTTATTCTATGAGACCACCAACTCCCTGATACCAAAACCAGACAAAGAGGTCACAAAGAAAGAAAACTACAGGCCAATATCACTGATGAACATAGATGCAAACATCCACAGCAAAATACTAGCAAACAGAATCCAACAGGGCATTAAAAGGATCATACACCAAGATCAAGTGGGGTTTATCCCAGGGATGCAAGGATTCTTCAATACATGCAAATCAATGTGATACACCATATTAAAAAACTGAAGGATAGGGCTTGGCTGGTGGCGCAGTGGTTGAGAGTCTGCCTGCCGATGCAGGGGACACTGGTTTGTGCCCTGGTCCGGGAAGATCCCACATGCTGCAGAGCGGCTGGGCCCATGAGCCATGGCCGCTGAGCCTGCACGTCCGGAGCCGGTGCTCCACAACGGGAGAGGCCACAACAGAGAGAGGCCAGCGTACTGCAAAAAAAAAAAAGAAAAAAAATACCTGAAAGATAAAAACCATATGGTCATCTCAATAGATGCAGAAAAAGCTTTCGACAATATTAAACACCCACTGATGATAAAAAAAAAACCTCCAGAATGTAGGCATAGAGGGAACTTTCCTCAACATAATAAAGGCCATATATGACAAACCCACAGCCAACATCGTTCTCAATGGTGAAAAAGTGAAAGAATTTACACCAAGATCAGGAACAAGACAAGGATGCCCACTCTCATCACTATTACTTAACACTCTTTTGGAAATTTTAGCTACTGCAACCAGAGAAGAAAAAGAAAGAAAAGGAATTCAAATCGGAAAAGAAGTTAAGCTCTCACTGTTTGCAGATGACATAATACTATCCATAGAGAATCCTAAAAATGCTACCAGAAACCTAGTAGAGTTAATCAACGAATGTGATAAGGTTGCAGCATACAAAATTAATGTACAGATATCTCTTTCATTCCTATACACTAAAGATGAAAAATCTGAAAGAGAAATTAAGGAAACACTCCCATTTACCACTGCAACAAAAAG